>NW_020799155.1:439257-447640 GCF_003259725.1 Athene cunicularia | reverse complement strand
CATTTCCCCCCCCCCCGCCCCATCTTTAGTCCCTGCTACATTAACTCCCAGCTGTTCCCAACCAGTTTCCTTCCTTTTGTTGGAATGCAGTACTGAGGTAGTGACTTTTTTTTTTTTTAATTAGTGCTGTAACCATTCATCACGCAAGTGTTTCTATTTGGATGTTTTCATACTTGAATGATCCTGTGCAGGTTTTGGTAAACTTTGAAATAGCTTTGGAGTAAGAAAAGACAGTCTCATGTTGTGACTGCTTTTGAATGTTAGTGTCTTGTATGTTTTGGGCTGTAATGCCTCTCTGTTTTTCCTAAACAGGGATTAAAATCAGGAAATGCTAGCTCTGCAGTGTCTCAGAAACTTTCAATGGTAACGCTTCTGCAGTTTTTCTAAGTTTCTTCTGTTGTGGATTTTTCTGTGTTCTTGATACTGTTGAAGTGCAGTGTACATAATATTTTCTTTATCTGTTATCCAGCTTTTTATTTGTGGTGAGGAGACATTAGGTGTAAGGAAAAAGTGTACCTTCATGTGGTGGCACAGAGTATCCCAGCTGCACTTTATTAAATAAGCTGAGTGGATTGGAGTAGCACCTGAGGCTAATAGCCAGAAAAGTAGGAGCTAGGACAGAAGTTACCTGGGAGGAGGCAATTGCTAGCCTGAGGGTCTTGAGAAGATTTGTTAAGCATTTTGGAGAAGTTTTCTTCCTGATTTGTTCCACTTTGGATAGTTGGAGTCAGAAAGCTGGAAAAGGCACAGGACAAGACAGAAGGAAAAGCTTCTTGCTGACTTCTCACAAAACAGGAAATGATGAGAGCTAGAAACTTGGAGAGAGCCTACAGCATCAAATCTGTAACCAGGTGAGTCCCTGCTGCCTATTTGGTGTTATTTCCCCATAGTTTTCTGGGTCTAGTCTTCTGAACAATAGAGTTAAACACAGAATGCACTACTTCAAGGTGAACAGTCAAGACAGTCCCTGTTAAGAGAAACTGAAAAGGTAGGGATAACTGTTTTAGAAAAAGAATTGAGGAAGAGCAGTGAACAGTAGATGTGAAGACAGATACTTCCATGGAGCTGAATGTGTTTTGAAATCTGTGCTTTGGCTCTCAAGTGCTGGAAAGAAAATAATTCTCCTCAGGTGGAGATGACTTTTTAACCATTTAAAAGTCTCTGGTGAACCTTTAAAAGACTGGATGAAAGCTAAGAGAAGTAGTCATGGTTACTTGTGTGGCTTTAGGAAGGTATGGAGAGAAACAATTTGTGTTTTAACATATCCTGTATCAGAATCATGGACCTGATCTTCTAATGCTCACTTAACCTGGTATTGCTCTCTAGTTTGATAAAGCCATTCCCTTACTAAATCACTTTTCTTGCTACTGTACCTATGTTTTCACAACTGCCGTTGTCTTTTCTAGCCTCAAAGAATGGAGTTTTGTGACTATTGTCATTTGAAGACAATAAATCCGTGCAGAGATGTTTGAAATTTATATGGCCCTTTCTCAGTGTGCTTATCTCCTTGATTTTTCCTTTGTCTTGCCACACATTAAACTTTTTATTGACATCTTAGAAGTTAGCTGTGTTTTGATGGTCTCTATAAATTGCTGCTGGTTTGTTCTGTTCAGGACACTGTAGCCTCTTATTCTGTTCTTGAGATTCATGATTCATAACTGTGAACCAGCAGTCACCTTTTTCTGGATGCATGCCTAAACATACAAGGTAACTACCATCACCAGTCATGGTAGACCAATATATTTTTTACACCCATCATCTCACAGTTCATTTTCTTCAAATACATTTGTAGTTCTGTGTAGGAGAGAAGTGAAAATGGCTCTTATTTTACTCTGTTCCCTTTCTGTCCTTGACTTAAACAGCTCAATGAAGAGAGACACCCCTGTCATGTTATCCTTTTAGGGGATCTTCTATTCTCTATGCCCCTCTCCACAACTCCTATATTCTTGATGACCTTTTTTTTTTTTTAACTCTTTGCAAATAGTGTTTTTGTCTGATTCTTATACCTTCTGATTCTGTATGTTTGTCAGACAAAAAACTCTCTACAATATGCTTGCCAATGGCAGACAAAGAATTAAGGGTTGCTGTAGGCACTAGGAGCCCCCTGTAAAGATATGAATGCTTCATAGGCACCACTTTTTCAACTCCTGCTGTCTCAAATGCTTTTTGGAAGAGGAAGGTGAAGTGAGACAGGTTCATGCCATTGGATTTCATTTTTGATTGGGATTATTGTTCCCTCCCCTCTGCAGTAGTAGGTCAGTTGGTTTGCATCTGACTGAAATGACAGAAATTGTCAGCCAGAATGCTCAGGCTTTGTATTTAGCAGTTGTGTTTCCTGACTGCTGCCTTCAGCTTCACAAGCAAGCCTTGCACTTGTTCTCATCATCTCTCTCTCCCAATGGGCTCTGGAATAAACAATTTATGTGGTTTGTAGAACAAAGCTCCTGTAATCTCAGCTCACCTTGGCGACTTGCTTAGAGAAACCTCTGTGGGACAAATGAAGCTGTGCACCTGGTTCTCATTCGCAGGGGCTGCTGATATGTGCAGGCTGGCTGAAGAGGCCCTCGTTCCCAGGGGCTGCTATCCTTGTGAGGTGCTGTACCTGTTCTGTGCTGCCACAAGTCACATGTCCGTGCAGTGTGGCAAACTGCCACCCATCTGTCTGCATATGTTCACGTGCTGTGAACTGCTGGAGCAGAGGGCTTTGATTTCGCACTTTTGTTTAGTTTAGTTGAGGTGGCTGACAAGGTGGATCCTATTTCAGCTGCAACAGCTACGCTGACAGGGTATATGGTGAATTGGTTTTCATGAAGCAGTTGCAATGGAGAGACAGCCTCCTGACCAAGCCTGTTGCAAACACAGAAGTGACTCCAATAAGATTTATAATGTCTGCATCCCCTGGGCTTGACATGGGTACAGACATGAGCAGGTCTATTGCAGTGAATGGACAAGATGGGTATAGTTTTTACTTGGGTCCAATAAATGCTTTACAGTTAAAAATAGCATGGGATCTTTAGTGTATATTAACTTGACATGTGTGGATGAGGTCACCAAAAGTAATGTCAAACAAACCCTCAAATTTCACAAACAGTCCAAAAGTCTCAAGTTTGATTCAGTCATCTTTCAGGAACGTAAGAATTTTTATTCTAATGGGTGCAGATTCCTAGTTTTAGGAATTGGGTTTGTGATTTTTCCCTTTTCATTCTGCTGATAAGGTATGAGTTGAAAAATCTATATCATCTCGACATGATTCTGCCAGCTCATCTGAGACTTTAAATCTGTAAAGCTTAGAAGAGGCTGCTGTACATAAATTTTGAAGAGATGAGCAGCTTCACATGCTTCAGATTGTAGACAGGATTTAAGATCTCTCGCAGCAGTGATAAAAACCTGCCACTTACAACTCTGTAGGAAATGTAAATTGAGCTGTAATTGTATTACAGAGGGGACTCTGCAGATGCCATACAGGCTTTCCTTGTTCAAATAGTTTGGTTTAAGTGGACAGGTCACTTGCTTAGACGCAGTGGGAACAGCAGTTTGCCTTTGTAAAGAATATTCTGATTTTCCTATTGCAGCTTGCTTCTTTCCCCAGTATCCCTGCAACATGTACAAACATTCTTTTATACGAAGAAAAATGGTGTGCTTAACTTGCTCTTCCCATCCCTTTCCTTGCATGATGACTAGGAAAAGAAACCCAAGAAGTTAATTGAGATTACTGAGTCAAACTTAGCAAACAAGCAGGAGAATGAGACTCGATGTATGTAGTGCTGCAGTAAAACATAGTATTTTCCCAGAGTGCTTGGTGCTTGGCTGGAGAGCAGGGTCTGTCTCATCTCTGAGCCCTTCACTTCTGCCTTCTGCTGATACTTTTGGGATTGGTAATCCTGAGTGTTTTCAGGTATCTATGTGGAGACTGGAAGATGGCTGCTGTCCTATCAGATATTTCCTCAGATTTGTGGACCAGTCTCCCCAAGTCAAAATCACCATAGGCCGTAGTGCTGGCAACAGCAGTATTTAAGAACTGGATCCAAGCATGGCTTCATTTTGGACATGACTTGGGCAATGGTTTGACTACAAACAAACTTTACAAGTCTCTCAAGCACAGCTTGATCCCTGTGTCTGTTGGATTTGGTCCATCGTGTTTTCCAAAGCAGTACAGAAAGAAGCTACCTTAGCTACCTTGATCTGCATGCTCTGAAGACTTACGGTTCCAGGAGTTGGATTTTTATCTTGTGCCAGGAGAGTAGCTTTGTAAATACTCTTTCATTGGGTAGCTCTTAATTTGGGTGTGGGGTTTCTTTGTACCCCTACTGGTAACGATTGATTTGGCACTAATTTGGAATACAATCTGGGCATTGTGGCCAGCCTGGTTTTTGACCTGCTGTATTGTTCTTTGTCTTTCAGGAATTGTGTCATTGTCCTAAGTGTTCCTGTGATTTCCCCATCACAGGAGCAAATTTCAACAGGTATAGTAATAGGGCTTAGTTTCAATTTGATGAGCTTATGTTGATAGAAAGCAGGTAGTCACATTCTTATAATCAAAATATTAAAACATTAAACTTTCTGGTCATTGATCATCTTCACAATGGTTTCTAGAAAAGCTCTGGGATGTCTTAATGTTGGCATGGGCACATGTGGCAATTTTAAGCAGGTACCTTGAAGTAGGAACCTCAAGTTTGAGGACCCTGATTCAGCAGAGCATATTTTCAGTAAGATGCCACCAGTTTTGGCTTATGGGATCTATTAGCACAATACAAGCTCTGTATTAATCTGTATTGTCAGTAACAACAGAAGCAAAGCAAAAAAGGTGTGTGTACAGTGGCAAGGGAGGGTTCACTGAACTTGTTGAATTTTAAATTTTTTTTTTTTTTTTTTTTTTTTTTTTTTTTTTTTTTTTTTTTACAAGCTGGGCTGTTAAGGTTGGGGCTACACAACAGCGATTGATTTCCTGATCATCTTTGAGGTAGATTTAGTGTAGTGGCCTCCGATTCTTCCCACGCCCAACCCCCCATTTCATTTAGACATGTGTATGGTATTTTATGATAAGCAAAACTTGTTAGGGAGATGAGAACTGAAAACTGTTAGTCTAATTTCTCTTTCTTCTCTGCCCCAATCACCCTAAGAAACAAACAACCTAGCACTGCATTGGTGACTGCAGGATCAAGAGGAGCAGCAGTGGTGGTGCTGATGTAGCTGGCAAGCTGGGCAAGTGAAGAGAAGGTACAGGCAGAGTGGCTGGGATTGTGTTCCTTACTGTCACTTGAGAAAGTACAGGAAATGCTCCTTCTTGTGCCAGCAGCTGTGGGTGGGTGACTGGGGTACTACTATGCCGTTACATGGAGCAATCCCAGATGTGTTGGTCAGACCTGGAACTTCACAGCTCAACACACACGTAGGCTGTCTTGCCACGAGAGCATCATGTTGGACTAGAGAGCGGGGAAAGGATTGTGTGCAGTGTTTACTTTCAGCGTTGTTGCGGAGTTGTCTGGGTGCTCTTGCACTGTTACTCCTTCAGTAGTAAGGTGGATGAAAGCATATGCAGCCTTCTCTTTGTTTTTCTCTATGCTCTGGTCACTGCTTGTGTTTCGTAAAACATTCCTGTGTCTCCTTGCACTTTGGCCTCACACAGGTGGTGTATATGAGAAGCCCAGTCAAAATTCAGTATTTCTACAACTGTGTATGGCATGCCTGAAAAATATGATGTGCCTGTTGCGTAAACAGGAAACAGCCCTTGTAGGGGACTGAGTGTAGCTGAAAGCCTAATCCAAGTAAAACTGTTAGTCATCTCCATATGGTAACCTTTCCATGCCATGCAAGTTTGGAAAATGTGGTTGTAACTAGCTTCCATGTGCTGGATGAATGTGTAGATACCAGATGTTGCCTTACACATTTAAGTCTTTTCCTAAAATTCATTCAGGCACAAGTATTTTGTGAACAGCAGTTGTAACTGAAAGCCTGCATGCGTGAAGGTTAGTATTTACACTGGAACAGAGCTGGACCTGCACCACTGGAAGCAAAGATGAGGTTTCTCTCATTATCTGAAGTTTCTGATGACAATAAGTAGTAAAAAGCAAAGAAGTAGCATACATTATTAAAGATGTAGTTGTCAGAAATGGAATACAGCGTACTTCTAACTGCTGGCTAGTATGTCAGTAAAAGCTGGCTTAATTTCCCCAAGTATATGTAATATAAAAACAGACTGATATTCTCTTTAGGCCTATATAATTAGGCCCGCAATTTCCATATTTTCACATGTATAATCTATGGATTATATTCTTTGTCTGGTTTTGTTTTTTCAAATGTAGAACCAGAGCATGCCTGTGAAGTTCCTACCTCTCATTCCTTGTAGCCTTCTCTCTCTTTTCAAAACCTTTCTTCCTCTGAGCTCTGAGCTCTTGCAGAGGTTTTTGAGAGCATAGTTCATGGAAAAAAAGTAGAGTACAAGTAGGTAATGTGGTACCATGAGAAGGTATTTAGTGTGTACTTGGGAAAACAAACAGTTGTGTTGGTTGGTTTGTTTTTTAAAGTATCCTTTTTATTGTTCATGGACTGTTGGGTGTGTACCTTCCAGACTGCAAAGTATGACATGGTTAACCTGGCATTGCTGGTTCACTATTAAGGTACAAATTCTGCGATTGGAATTAAATTTTAAATTCCCTTTCTTTAGAGAAGGCAGATTTTATAAGACCTTGTTTTTAAGGCACAAGTGAGAATAGAAACTAGAGATTTACTTTGCTCTATATATGGTTTTGTTGTGTGTGGCAGTTGCACCCATTAGTCACTTTTCAAAGGAGTGCAGGTCTGAGGATAACAGCCAAACAAATGGGTCTGTGATGTTTGTAGGAGCTGAGTGTGCTTGTTGCTGTTCTCTGGCAGCATCTGTTTTCAGCTATGTATGTGTTTTCTCTATCAAAATAGTAGAGTACCTGAAATTACCATACATGAAAAATGGAGCTTAGTCCTGTTTTGATAGTACCCAGTAGATACTACCTGGCCCAGCAGTTTGACAGGGCCCAGGTCTTCACCTGGTCCTGGAGTTGTTTTGCTCCGCAGGTGTTCACACTCATTAGATATGCCATAGCACCTCTAAAAGTGATAATGGACTGAGTGTGAAGAAACTAAAGTTGAGAGACTGTGGTGTCTGACAAAACAAAACATGCATAATGTGTAGACTCAAACTCAGGCTAGGTTGGAAGTAGTGTTCACATGGTATGATGATTTGGAAATACACAATGTTAATGACAGGACCAAGCTTGGGGTGCATCACTTTATTTTGTCTCATTAAATGTACTTAAGTGATGATCTCTTGTGGGTTCTGGGGTGGTTTTGTGTGTGGTGTTGTTTGGTTTGGTTTTAGTTGTTTTTTTTTTCTGGAAGGCTGGATGAAAAGAGGTGAGAAATTTTATAGTCCTGATATTTAGGGAGGGGTTTGCCTTTGGGCCTTACAGGAGGAAAGGGAAAAATCTGAAGGGATTTGCTCCATGTGGTTTGCTTCTGGCTAAAGCTGACCCAGTAACAGAGGGAGATCTCACAGTGGATCAGATTCTGTTCTTCAGAGGAAGTATGAATTTCAGTCTCTAAAAAGATCAGTCTTAAAAGCCTGAGTGATATGAGGGGAGGGAAAATACTTTAAAAACCGAAACCATCACTTTGGGTACATAAAAATTTGGGAGAAATTCTTTTAGGAATGCTGCATCTGAAGCATATTTGAGCCTCGTACAATGTTACACAGAAGTGCAGTAAAGCCCAGTCAGTAACTGCATTCTTTCAGGTGGTGTATGGTATGGACAGAAGGACTTTGTATAGGGATTAAGTGAAATTCAAATGGAAGGTATTTTGCATTCTCCCTATGTACCCTGTTCCAGTTCTTAATCACCTTTGTAGTTAGAATGTTGTTTTTTTCTACAATTTGACTTAAATTTATCTTTCTTCACGTGTAAGTGATTATTATTTCTTAGTCTGCTTTTGATGGTGATGCAGCAAATCATTCACTGTCATCTCCCTAACACTTTATGCCTTGAAGGAAAGGTACGCTCCCACTCCTTTCCCTACTTTTCCAGTTCTCTCGTCAAAAACCTAATTTAAAAAATTCTTTGATTTTCTTCACTTCTAAATGTACTTGGTGAAGTTTTCCTTTGAGTTCCAGCTTGCTTACATCTCTTCTAGTAAGGTGCTTGAAACTGAGGGCTTGTAGTCTACTTGAGGCCTCACCAGTACTTCAGAGCTACTGAGTGGAGAGCTGAGTAAAGTGAAATGATGACTTCATTTCTCTCTTGTAACACTCCTCTTAATACATCTCAAAATTACATTTTGCAACAGCATTTCCAGTCAGTGGTTTCCAAACCTTTTTATAGGTTGAGTGCCTAGCCAAATGTTCGGGGGGGGG
>NW_020799155.1:427519-435019 GCF_003259725.1 Athene cunicularia | reverse complement strand
TTTAATTCTGTGGCACAATATTTTGTACCATTAGCATAAGCTTTGTAAACATAAGGTGTACTAGCATTAAGGTGTTTCTTTTGTGGTATAAAGCAACAATACACAATGTGATCTAACATGCTTCTTGACAAGCCTTTTTTCAGTTAGCTTGCTGGCCTTTTAGAATGCTGTATTACTACATTTCTGGATGAGTTGCTCATATAACACACCATCTTAGCAGAATTTTTGTCCTTTTCACTCCCATCTGCTACATCTGCCTGGAAAAAATGGGACATTTAAATCACTAAACAATTTTGCATTATAAGAAGACCAGTCTTGCTTTTGTGGGCATGTTGGAGAGTCAGCATGCAAACACAACATGCATGCACATCATAGCTACCAGAGAAACAGAAACTTCCAGGGGCATAAAGGATAGCCTTGTGTTTAGGTAGACTGCAGTAAAGGGGCTTCCCTGTTCATACCATGCATTTGGTCCAAACTGGAAACACTTAGGTTTTTCTTTATCTCAGTCTTGAATCCTGATTATCAGATTTATCCTGGGCTTGGTCTTCCTCTTCATTTTGGCTGTAAGTGTCATTCTGGAACCGAAAATGTGACTTGATGTGTTTTGCTGCAATGTTATGTTCCTATGGACAATTCTACCCACTATCTCACTTCCACCAATTGTGGTTTCCACCTGCTTGTGAGGCACTCAGTGCAGGGATGTTGAGACAAAGACCTCTGAGCACTGATGCTGTTGGAGATGCAGGGAAAAACATTTGGTGCATGAAAGATTATGTCTTTATCCTTCATGTTCATCTACAATGGTAAACTGAGTTATGCATTCATCATTCATTCCTTGCCCCAGTGTATGCTTCACCTTGTGAACTAAGGTATTTGCTTTTTGGTGTATAAGATTGTGCTAATTTCATGCCAACCTAATAAATCTTTTGTACACTGGGGTGGGGGAAAGGAGGATTGTGTTTAGTCACCTGAAAGTGACAGTCCTCTGCTCCCATTTTTGTCAGCTCCTACAGAACTTAGAAGTTGCAGCCAATGAAGCCTTTCCTTAAGCAGAAAGATTGTATTATGCTTATGTTTACTGTTGTACTTGCTATGGTTTCATTGCTGTATTGCAAATAATCAGGAGGAGGCAATTAATGATTTCTCTTTCAGCTGTACATTAATGAACTACATGAGAAATATTTTGATATCATGAGTCATTGGTGGCCATGGAGACAAATACACTCTTTAAGCCAAGCTTTTAAATACTTTCTGAATTGAAGGAAAAATTAGTATTTTACTGGCAAGTGACTTACCCTTCCAGGTTTATAATTTTAACAACAAATCAGTCTTGGAGAACATTATTTAACTTGCTTTTACAACCAGTAGTCTATATGAATAATGTTTGGGGGGTTTTGCCCATATAGTAATTTTATTTTTATTTTCTCAGAAATGCAAACGTTTACAGAAAAGGTAATTGCTTTTATAAGAAAATGTTTTTTATCTGTCCCCTTTATATGTAATTTTATATCAGGCAGTTCATCATGAACAATTACAAAACTTGTGCATAAGCAGAAGAAAACTTTCCTGTAATGGTTGATGTCATTTCTCACTAATAGCTCGGTTCATACCAACAAGAAATGTTGAAGTCACTGCTGTAAGGTTTTATGAAGAAACTTCAACTCCCTTGTTTATAAAAATGTTGCACAAATACAAACCATAGTTCTTCAAGATGAATTTTTCCTCTTCTTTCCTCAGATGTTCTCTTGTAGGTCTTGGTCAAATCTCAAAGAACGAATTTCTTTTTCCAGGTTCTCAGACAGCTCTAACAGCTCTGACCACCTTATGGCTCCTCACCAGCACGAGTACAGTGAATCTGCTCAGCTGCTGAAGTTGTCCCCTCTTTGTAGGTTGCTGAACCCGAGAAGCTGTGGTAAGGCTTTTGTCTCCAGACCTAGCCAGGGAGTTGACTTGCTGCTCTGTCCTGGCCTTTGTAGTAAAACCTTTGAATGCCCAAATGCCCTGATGCAGCAAGCACCTGTTTATGTAGCTGTTAATGAGCCTTTGGGGAGACTTGCTGTTTTCATGCTGTTTCCTTGCCTGAGTCACAAATGCAAAACCTGAGGCCTGGGCTCATGTTGCATTTAAATGGGCAAACTTTCAGCTGTGAATATGCTTCCTATTATTTTTATTTCAGGTGTCCAATTATAAGATGAGGCAGAAGGAATATTTTGACTGAGTAAAGGAATATTTTGTCTAAAACCATTCTTAAAAGGCTAGTGCCCTTTACAGAAAATAAGGCTGTAATTAGTAGTTACCTTGCTTAGCATCACGCTGCAAAGAGGAGATTGGTTCAGTCATCTCTGCTTGTGTGAAAACTGAAATGAATTGAGGGGTGTCCTCTGAAATAAAGGAAAATGGTCATTCAGTTGCCACTATAGTTTCAGTTTGTACAGTGGTAGGGACTGTAGTTATTCTGTAACTTGGCTAAATATGATAGACAGGTAGGATTTAACCCTCATCACAGACTGATACTTGTTTGTCACTCCAGTCAGCTGTTGCAGGTTGCAATGGAGAAGACCTCTCATTTCTCCTGTCGGCTGGGAGGCAGTGGGTTGGTTCATAGCCACAAAAGGGGAAGCACTGTGATGCTGGATCATGGGGGCACGGGGACAGGTAGGTGGTGTTTGCAGAATGGACCCTTATAGATTTTGGATGCTGAACTTCAATCTCTATTATGTCAGCCAGAATTTCTAATGTAGTTTAAGGAACGACGGGCACATGCTTCACTGGGTAAAAAAAATTGGCTGGATGGCCGGGCCCAAAGAGTTGTGATGAACGGAGTTAAATCCAGTTGGCCGCCAGTCACGAGTGGTGTCCCCCAGGGCTCAGTTTTGGAGCCGCTCCTGTTTAACACCTTTATTGGTGATCTAGACGAGGGGATCAAGTGCACTCTCAGTCAGTTTGCAGCTGACACCCAGTTGGGTGGGAGTGTTGATCTGCTCGAGGGTAGGGAGGCTCTGCAGAGAGACCTGGACAGGCTGGAGCCATGGGCTGAGGCAACTGGAGGAGTTTCAATAAGGCCAAATGCCGGGGGCTGCCCTTGGGCCACAACAACCCCCAGCAGGGCTACAGGCTTGGGGAGGAGTGGCTGGAGAGCTGCCAGTCAGAGAGGGACCTGGGGGTGATTGACAGCCGGCTGAACAGGAGCCAGCAGTGTGCTCAGGTGGCCAAGAAGGCCAATGGCATCCTGGCTTGTGTCACCACTGGCATGGCCAGCAGGGACAGGGAAGGGATCTCACCCCTGTACTCGGCACTGGTGAGGCCGCCCCTCGATTCCTGTGTTCAGTTTTGGGCCCCTCACTACAAAAAAGCCATTGAATGACTCGAGCGTGTCCAGAGAAGGGCAACGGAGCTGGTGCAGGGTCTGGAGCACAGGTCGTACGGGGAGCGGCTGAGGGAACTGGGGGAGTTTAGTCTGAAGAAGAGGAGGCTGAGGGGAGACCTCATGGCCCTCTACAGCTCCCTGAAAGGAGGGTGCAGAGAGCTGGGGATGGGTCTCTTGAACCAAGTAACAAGTGATAGGACAAGAGGTAACAGCCTCAAATTGCACCATTAGACTGGCTTTGAGGAACTATTTCTTTGCAGAAGGGGTTGTTGGGCGTTGGAATGGGCTGCCCAGGGCAGGGGGGGAGTCCCCATCCCTGGAGGGGTTGAAGAGTCGGGCTGACCCAGCGCTGAGGGATCTGGTGGAGTTGGGAACTGTCAGAGTGAGGTTAATGGTTGGACTGGAGGATCTTCAAGGTCTTTTCCAACCTAGATAATTCTGGGATTCTGTAAACATCTTGGGTTTTTTTCATGGACTGCTTGTAATAGCAATAAAACCACTAAACTAGTTGCAATCATACTAACCAAGACCGTGTATTTGCAAGTGAGCAGGGTGGACTGTTACATGCAGAATGCAGAAACCTTGGAGGAAGAGAGTGAAGATAACCAGGTGCTACATTGCAAGTTCAATGTGAGTAGTAAGTGTAGGAATTGCCATTGAATTTGTATTCCCGAATGAGAAATTCACTTTGCAGTAAGGCATAGTAGAGAAAGGGATCTGAGAGCATGGCAGATCCTTCTTAAACACCCTTCCCATCCTCACAGGGGGAGGAAAAGCTGATGAAATAAAATCTCATCTCTAAGAAATCATAATTTCTTCTTGCAAGTGATGGGAATTTCATAATTCTGTAACCATAACTAGGAGTGAATGTAGCCATGCCAGACCTTTTAACATCCAGAATGGGGGACCAACAGAGTTCCTAACAGAGGTACGTCTTTATATGTTCAGGGAAAAGTTGGTGAGTTTCAAGCTGATGCTGCCTATTTAATTTCATCAATTATTTGTCCTGTTGTAATTTAATTTAGATCATAGAGATTGATAGTTTTGTATTTGCCTTTGCAGCACATTGCTTATAGCTATGTCTTTGAACATATTAAATATTGCTGTGATAATAGTGTGCACAGAGATTACTTTGGGACTTCTTAAAGAGGAGGTAAACAGAGCAGGGAAATCGGAGTGCTGCCAGAGGAAGGAAGGACAAATGAATCCAACTAAAACTGCAAGGGGAAGCCAGTTAGACGGAATGTAAATTTGCATGGTGGAATTTGGCAAAGATGCTAATGGTAATATTGTTTCTACTGTACAGAAGGCTCCTCTTCTATTATCTGACAATGATTGGGATTCAGTTGAACATTTTGTCTGTAGATTTGTGCCTCCCCACACCCTTACTCCATAGCACAATATTTAAACACTTTACAGGATGATTTAATATTGGCTCAGAAGGAAGGCTGCCATTTCATGAGTAACCAGCAGTTCTGTTTTCTTTAACATCTGGGGTAGATTAAGGAGGTTAAACCAGATCATTTTCCTTAAATATCAGACAAGTTTTCCAACTGTGATGGAAGAACTATAGGATGCACATTTTTATTTTTCTGGCACCCTTGGGAAAAAGCAGCAGAGAGAACCTAAAGAGGAAGATTGAAATTAAATTTGAAATTAATAAAACCCCTCACAAACACTCCCCCCTCCAAAAAAAAAAAAAAACCCAACCAAAAAAAAAAACCAAGAAAAGAAAATTCAAAAGAGAAACAAAGAGGTTGATGTGGAAATCTACTGAAGTACCCTCCTGAATAACTCAGCTAGTATGTTAAGTGAATTAATAATAACTGGGTAAAGGAATACATGACCGAAGAGAACTCCTTATGTTGGAGACGACAAAGCATAAAAGCAGTGAGTCTGAGCAAAATTGATTGAGCTGTGTGCAATAAAGATCAAAAACCTCATGTTTGGTCACATACTTTAAAAGACTATAGGTGAAACATAAGAGCACTGTGTTATAGGATAGAATGTAGATTAAGGAGACTCTAGATACCGTTCAACTTCCAAGGAAGTATTTTGCCAGTTTTGGATGAGGTTAGAGTAACATAAAATCAGAGACGGTTGAAGAGTGCACAGTTCTGAGACACCTGTGTAATCTCTGTTCTAGAATATTGAAAGAAGGGGTGTATATAATTGACAATGTGATGGGAAGTCTTCCTGTCATATCTGATTTTCAGGGACTATAGTCTCTGGAGAAAAGCAGATTTGTTGAATAATGGAGTTGAGGGGAAAGGGGGAAAAAGAAGCGATTACTTGAACAATTTGGATTTCCATACCTCATCAGTGTGCAAGGTCTTGAAAACGGAAGACTATTCTAAAACACATAATGCTTGTTCATGGTCATATCAGATTGGCAGTGTAACTGATGAACTGTATAAAATAGCAGAAGTTTTGTTCTTAACTGCTGAATGCACAATTTAATCTCATTCCTATTATTCCGGTCCACAAGATTATCATAGAGAACTGAACAATCCACTCTCCTCTTCAGCATTGCCAAAATGTGCAATTTTGTGTACCCATTCATCTAGTTCTTGCAACAAGGTCAATGGCAGAAGTATTCAGGATGAAAGCACACAAAGTGGAAAAAAATGCAGGATCAGTGATCTGTGATGAAACCATAGCAGAATGGCTTTTTTGTTGTTGCCACTGTTATTATTTTAATAACGGGGATGTGCTACCTTGGTTTAAGGACAGCACTTGAAACAGAGAGCCTTAGAAAACTCGTTTGAGGAAGAGATAGCAATATATGGCTCTGAATAAAGACGGGCTTAAACAAAAAGACTGCACGAGGCTATTTCGAAATAGGAATTCATGTCCCTTTCTGCTGTGTTTTCATCACATGCTGATATGGACACAAAATTGCATGTTTTCTGAACTCTGAAGAATGGATTGTTCAGTTCTCTGTGTATGATAATCTTGTGGACCAGAATAATAGGAATGAGATTAAATCGTGCATTCAGCAGTTAAGAACAAAACTTTTGTTATTTTATACAGTACATCAGTTGCACTGCCAATCTGATAGGATTGTGAACAAGTCTAACGCATTCTAGAAAAGTGCTGGTATCGTTCTGAGGTACTAGTAACAGCTCAGCCGGGGGCCTGTGTGTGTTTCTGTTTGTTGGAAATAAATGTATGTAAATGCATGTACTTTAACAAAGAAGAGGTGCAGGAAAGGGATGCTAAGATGACTAAATACTAACAATAAACACACAGCCACCCTTGCATGAGAGGAAATTTTTTAAATTGGCTTTAACTTGGCGAAAGGAAGACCAAACAGAAATATGATTTAATAAACATGTTGGGGGGATTTAAACATTTGTTCTCTCTTCCTGATATCTGAAATGAAATCAGGGACTAGTAAATTGTCATGCACAAATTCAAGGTGGCCATTGTTAAGACTTCAGGCCAGGAGGAAATGATCATTTATAACAGTTCTTCTTAAGGAGAAGGCAAAGAAACTTACTACATCAATGTGGAAGTTTGTGTACTCGGGGAATAACTAGAACTGAGTCTTGAGTGTATCTCGAGAGGGAACTTGGAAAGAGACTTGGTTGCCGCTGTTGTGTTTTTAGTGTAATTCATCTTTTAACATTCCTTTAGAGAAAGTTTGGTTTTGCACTGACTGAGTTCGCTAGTTAGGAGATCCTTAGGATGAGAGAGGAGGGTTTAGAGTCGCTTCCTGAGCCTGGGCTGAGGTTTCAATGGGGTTTCATGGACGAGGACCTGCGGGGTAGGGGACGTTTGGCCTGGTCTCCCCCTGCAGCGTGGGGCGAGCGTCCCTCTCTTGTGGCGCAGCTCACGGCGGCCAGCTGCGGAAATTCTGCCTTGGTACCACCCCAGCCCCACGCTGCCCTCACGCGGGTGCCCCGTTAGTCTGGGGGTGACCCCGATTCCGCCCGAAGACGGATCACGGGAGGCACGGAGTGTGAAGAAGACGCTCCTGCTGGCACCCAGGTGCGGGAGGCTCTCGGGCTGCTGCCCCCGCGCCGCCACTGCCGAGGGCCACGTTTCCCGGCGGCGCATGCGCGGTGCTGCGCGGGCGCCCGTTTCTGGCGAGGCGGGCCCTTCGCCCCGTGGCCGGGCGGGTTCCG
>NW_020799155.1:400923-427469 GCF_003259725.1 Athene cunicularia | reverse complement strand
GCGGCTGGGGCGAGCCTCTCCCCAAAAGCGTCAGAAAGCGGTGGCGGCTTTTGTGAGGGAAAGCGGCCTGACGGGCCCTCGGAGCAGCTCCGCATAGGTCGGGCTTTCAGGCTTCCAGCGGCGCTGAGGTGGGTAGGAGGAGGCCCGCCGAGCGTGGGGGTTGTGCCCGGGGCTGCGCTTTGTGTCCGTCCTCTGGGAGGTTTCAGCTCCTTGACTTTATTTCTAAATGTGCTCGTGTCTAGACCGTTTGGGGCTTTTTTTGGTTTGGGTTTTGTTTTGGTGGTGGTTTTGTTTGTTTTTTTTTTCCTTTCTGGAAATAACGCGTAAAAAGCTCCTGCTGAATAATTGTTTTAAAAAGCCCCGCGGCCGTGAAGGTAGAATATACAGTGATTTCATGTTTGTTCGTGGGTTTTTAGGGCACTGTGCATGCCCTTAGAAGCTGTCTTATTTGAAAATGCTGTATATTTATTTGTTTACTTATACAAAATGATATGTTCATTTATTAAGTAGAATAATAAAAACATACTATACTATTGAAGCTTCTTTTTATTTTGTTTTTCTAATGGGAAGAGGGAACTATCTTTTTTTGTTTAAAACAGTAGTTATGGATAAAATAAAAGCTGATGATCACCTGCATATGTAGGTTTCATTTGAGTCCTTACAGGTACTTTGAAGGAAGTAAAAATATTTTTCTTTCTCTTTAGGGTGTCTGCAAACAAAAGTGAACTGACACCTCAGTTATTTCATCCCAAACAAGATGAAAATTCCCTCTTTGCTGCTGAGATTCCCTCATTGTTATTTCTCTAGAAGAACTTACTTCACAAACTTAGACTTTGCTTCCAGAGCAGACTTCCTGCGTGTTGAATCTCTCACGCCAGCGCACCTCAATCATATAAAATGGATGTGGTCATCAAATGTTTTGAGGAGACAGCTGTGCCAACAAGTGGCCCCTGACCAGCAAATAGAGGGACTTTCTGACAGAGAACAAAGACTTGTAGACAGACTTTACAATGGACTAATCCAGGGTCATAGAGCCTGTTTAGCAGAAGCCATTACACTTGTAGAATCAACTCAGAGTAGGAAGAAGAAAATAGCACAGTTTCTCCTTCAGAAGGTATTATCCTACCACAGGAAACAAGAAAAGTTAAATCAAGGAAAACCACTTGCCTTTAGAGTGGGTTAGTCCTTTTATGTCTGTCCAGTAGTTGCTTTGATGGAATTACAGTCCTCACCTTTCATTATCGCTATTGTTCTTTAAGCATCATGGTCTGTAGTCTTGGTTCATTGATTTCTTGTGGTTTGTAACTAATCTAGTCTGCTTCTTTTGTCCAGTAGAACTTCAGCTTGAGGTGGAAAATGCGTTTGCAAAAGCTCTAGAAGTTATTGTTGCTCCTCAGGGGGGTGTTATTTGGGTCTTTTTAATGAATAGTTTAAGTGGAAATGTTAGGTAGTTTGCAGATTGATTGATGCAGCTGCTGTCTTAAGCAGACCTGATCTTTTCCTGAAGAAGGTCTTTTCTTGAATACTTCCTGAATCTCATCTTCAGTCCACAAAAGGAAAACCACGTGCATTCCTTTTTTATGGCCTTACTTTAAAGCAGCCTACTTTTCCTCTGAGGAGACTTGAATCTGGTTCTCCTAGAAACTATTTTTCCCTTGGAAAGAAATGGCCTACTAAAGCATCTCATGTCCAGCTGTCATCTCTCATACAAACATAGAGCAAAAACTTGGGCATGGGAGTAAGAAATGTTTGGTGCTAATCTTGTGTGCCTTGATTTGGAAGTAAATTGCCTAATTTTTTTAAAATAACAGCTCTTCAAGGTAAGGGCTTTTGCTTTTATAGTGTTTACTTTATAAATAGTAAATATGAAAAGTCCAGATTGAGAATAGGACATTTTTAAAGCTCTGAAGAATAAGTCAGTATAAATAAATTTATTTGGATGGGAGGAAATGGGGCTGAATAAACCCAACGTTTTCTTGGTGTGGGTGGTGAAGCGAGTGCTGCTGTGTTGGGTAAACCAAGGTTAAGTATTTCAAGTCAATTAGATCTGCTTAGTTGCATTTATCAGCTGTGGCATAGCTTTCCTTTGACTTTGTTGTGATCTTGTGTTAAAGTGTTATTGACTTAGATGTTGATGGTGTTCACACAATGTATTATTTATTTGATTAACAGAATGGGTTTTTTTTCTTCCTAATATGCTTATTTAGGGTTGTCTGGTCCTCCCGGTGCTGGGAAATCAACTTTCATAGAATGCTTTGGGAAAATGCTTACAGAAAGAAAATACAAAGTGTCTGTGTTGGCTGTAGACCCGTCCTCTAGTACAAGTGGTGGTGAGTGTGAATTGAAGTTTGAGTCAGGTTTCTAATACCTTTTCAACTGTAGGAGTATCTCTTTGGGCCAAATGGAGGAAAATTTGGGGCCTATAAAAGTAAAATATTAAAAATAAATGTTGTCATAAGTTTTCATTTTTTCCTTATGTGATAGGAAATTGGGAAATACATATCAGTGTCTTAATTTTGGCAGATTTCCTCCTTTCCAGTGTTCTGATTTTGCCATACAATTTTTTGTCTGAAACTTTAGCTAGCTGTGGTTTTCTCTCTCTAGTTTTAGTTGTTTGTTTATTTTCCCATGATTGAAGGAGTAGAAGGCCATTCATTTCTGCTTAAATTTCAACGGTGGTAATGGTGATCACTGGGATGGAAGCATATGCTAATTTAAAACTATTTAGAAGATACTGCAATCCAAAAATATTGATCAGGTTGGATTTTAGAACATGTGTTAGTTCTTCTCAGTAGGAATTTTTGGACTTGGCTATACTGGTTTCAGGGTCTCCTGATGCAGTATTATTGTCTTGAGTTGTAGCATGATTTTTTTTTTTTCCCTCTAAATTTGAATTTCTTCAAAGTTGTGTGGCTGTTTTCTGTCACTCTCACATCAAAATTGTAGGGGAATTAATGATTAATGGTATCTCTGACATAAATAATAGAACCTTGATTTTGATCTTTTTTCAAATGGGCAGCTGCCAGGGAACATCATTCCTTCTTCTGGCTTCCACACTGCTAGAGAAGATGCTGCAACATGTAACTACTTAAAAAGAAAAAAAAAAAAAAAAAAAAGTGCTAAGACAGACTATATTCTTGAATGCGTATGTTCAAGATGCATCAACAGAATAGCAAAGTATGACAGCAAGACTGCACCAAGTAAAAGAATTGAGCATCTCTTCTCTTTCGGAATGCGCATCACGCGTGTAGATCTCACTGAATCCCATTTAAAGTGTAGAAGTAAGGCAGGGATGTGTGTCAGCTTTCTTAAAAACAAACCAGAAAATCCACCATCAAAACATACCAGAAGCATAAGCCAGAGATTTGTCCCTTTGGGACAGAAACATCAAAGAGTTAATTGTGTGGCCTGCTGTATATTGGAATTGTAGAATTCGTTCTGACCTAGAACAAATTTTTCATATTTCTTAGCAATAAGGTCTGCTTATCAGGCCTTTCCAGCTTTGGGCAGGCAGAAGAACTAGGCAGTAACTTCCTAGTCCTCAGCAAAGTCTGGAGCAACTATTATCAGGATATTCTTATTTGACTTACTTTGTCCAAGAGATCTGTCTTTTTTCACTTGTTTATTGGGGAGGGGAGGAAGCTTGGCTGTTTAGCCCTTTTGAAACGATTTAACATTAAATGTTTAAGGTTCTCTGCTGGGTGATAAAACACGGATGACTGAGTTGTCAAGAGACATGAACGCGTACATCAGACCGTCTCCAACCAGAGGGACACTGGGAGGTGTAACAAGGACCACAAATGAAGCCATTCTGCTGTGTGAAGGAGGCGGCTACAATGTTGTTCTTGTGGAAACAGTAGGTATGTGCTTAGAGTTTTCTTTTAATTACCCTCTCCTGATACCTAAATAAGGTGTCTTACTAGCTGTGTACTTTCATCCTTGATTTTGCTTGTGCTTTCATACATGGTCACTGGTTGAAAATGAATGCCCATTCTGCCCATTTTCTACGTATGGTTTGTGAGAACAGTGTTTGGGGAAAACTGTTGTGTTTCCTGTTGTCCTTGTTTGTTGTTGGGATTTGTTTGTGGTGCAGTACTGGGATCTGTCATAATCGCCATCATCAATGTAACTGAAAGTTTGCGATAAATGGTGAACTCTGGATTTAATATTTTAGGTGTGGGACAGTCAGAATTTGCTGTGGCTGATATGGTTGATATGTTTATACTACTGCTACCACCTGCAGGTGGAGATGAATTACAGGTATTTTTCGGTTTCTCTTACTAAGCATTAGCCAGGACTAGAAAAAGAAACTTAAATCAAGGATGTAGTGTCTGTGCAGAAAGCCCATATGGATAGTGTTTTTTAAATGATACTGCTACTATTGAAGTCTCTTTCAGTGCTATCAATTTATTGCACAGTTAAGATCTGATATTTCCCACCCCCTGATTTTGGAAGTATGAGGGTGTAAAATTTTGATACTCTGACTTACTTTGGACTATTTACTAGTTATGTATGATTTGGGGGAGTGGCTTTGTATTATAGGAAAACAGAAATCAATATAAATAGGTTTGCAAACTTGGACATGTTTTGATTAAACTGAAGTCTCTCCACATGAAATAGGTTATGTGAACTGATATCCAGATTTAGTGTTCTTGTGTCAAAGCGGGGTCGTAACTAGTAATGACAGAGGTGTTGGTACTACTCTTGCATGACTAGCACACGCACACAAAAAAAAGTCGATAAGAGCCCCTAGAAACGAACAAAGCATTTTTGACCCACTTTTTGTTATAGATCAGCATGTCACAGTCCTCCTGGATATTCATGATTTCTGTCCATGTTCCCTCCAGGGTATCAAACGGGGTATAATTGAGATGGCAGATCTAGTTGCTATAAATAAAGCTGATGGTGATTTAGTTGTGCCTGCACGGAGAATACAAGCTGAGTATGTTAGTGCTATGAAGCTGCTTCGCAAACGTTCAAAGGTTTGGAGACCAAAGGTTTGTGTACTTCTCTACGGTTTGGGGTGGGGGGGTGGTGTAGGGTGTGGTTTGGGTTTGTTTGTTTTTTCTTTTCCCCCAGAAAAAATACTGAATGAGTTAGGCTTGTTACCGTTTCATCTAGCTCTACTAGTCTCCCTGGACTCTTTTATAAAAATTTTGGTTCCGTTGTTTAGTTTCACACTGTGCTAGAGAGTTGGTTGCGGCTGTTTCATCTTGGATCTCAGGGTGTGCCACATGAAATGCTGTGCAAAGCCAGTCCTTGCTCCCCATGATTCCTGTCCTGAGCTACAGTCTCAGCACTGGCAGACCCCTTATGAATATCAGGAGCGGTACAAACCTGTCTTGCTTTTTGTAAACTACACGTATCTTAAAATGTCCCATAAGCTATTTCTCCCTCTTTTATAACTTTGAAGCCCATGAATATCTGTTCTTTCACTTGTTCATGTGTTTCCTTTATTGCCTTTTTTTTTTTTTTCTGACATAATAAAAGTTCTTGGGCAAGAAGCTCATCTACTTGTGTATGAAGTGTCTAGATTATTGGAATCATCCTGTGGGCCTTTAATTTCAATGCAGTATTCCATCTATTAAAAGATTATGATAAATTATTATGGAAAACATTCAGTACTAATTTTAATATGTGTATATAAAATAAGCAGCACACAGACTCTCACTCCCTTTATTTATATGCATGTATATATAAAGGAGGTTTGTTCTACCCTGGTATTAACATTGACCCATTGAATTAAGTTTAAATCAGCTGGGCTGCTTGAGGCTTAGCTGTCACTTTATAATTTTTGTTTCTAGATCTGAGGAGAGGTCACATCTGATAATCGTGACCCAGAAGAACTGTTTGAGACCAGTGAATTAAACAGGTTTTGAGAAATCTGTCTCTCAGTGGTGACAGTGCCTGACAACTGGAAGAAAATATTGCGGTGTATGGGCTGTATCCTATCCACTAGACTGGGGAGAGAGACTTTTCTTTACAAAAACTGAAACTGTTCAACTTAAAAGATAATGTTGGATGTCTGAAATATTTTTGGCCAAATGAATGAATTCCTAGTCTGAAAAGCAAATGGCAAAAATATTCCAAATACCTCCTTTCTGGAATATTTTAGGTACAAAAGAGTAGCTACCAGAGTATATCTACCAGAATATGTAATTAACGCTACATTTAAGTAAAATGGCAATGCTACCTTTTAGCTAAAGGACTCACTGGAAATGATTCTCACTCACCGTGCAAACAGTTGGACAAGGTGTATTTATCTAAATACCGTCGATCTCAGGGTGTGCTTGTGGTTGGTAGAATCTCAATTTTGAGATTTTTATTTTTTTTTTTTTTTTTAAAAAGCAGCACAAAACTGCTTAGAGCTTGAAGTGTATTGAAGTGTATTCAAGTAAGCTTGCCTTACACATTTCTTCATTTTCATGCAATCTACCCAATGCAGTAATTGAACCCTCAAACCCAGTAGTTATGTGGCTTTAAGAATTCTTCTGAATTCAACAGGTAATTCGCATCTCTGCCAAAACTGGAGAGGGTATCTCCGATATGTGGGATAAAATGACAGAATTTCGAGACCTCATGCTCACAAGTGGCGAGTTGATTGCCAAACGACGGAAACAGCAGAAAGTGTGGATGTGGAATCTCATCCAGGAAAATATGTTGGAACATTTCCGGAGTCACTTGGCAGTCAAGGATAAGATTCCACTTCTAGAAGAAAAAGTTCTTAGTGGTGTCTTGTCTCCTGGGCTGGCAGCCGACCTGCTACTGAAAGCTTTCAAAGATGGTCTCTAATCATTATGTTCTACTCTGTTCTTATTAAGTGATTTACATAAACATGAACATTAAATACAGTTTTTCTATGCTATATGTGGATTCAAATGTTTTACTACGTCAGACATTAATAGAATACCTATCCGGTACCCTGCAAAAAAATGCTATAGGATTCTATGTATGCAAAAATTACAACAACTCCAAACGCTCGGAGATCACTACAGACTATATTAGAAATGTACTTTTTTTCCCAGTCTTCTATTTGTGCATGCCATACATCTGGTGATCAAAAACATGTGCCTGTGTCAAATGTGTTTGGTTTGGGGTGGGTGGGAGAGAGAAATTTGTGGTGGTGCAGAGTTTTATTCCAGTTATGGGACCATCTTCGAGCAGTTATGCTGCAGTTTGCCTTTCTAACACAGCATCAGCTGTTGCTGGTCTGGATTGCTTTTTCTTCCCTCACCTTGAGTGACAGCAGGAACATTGGAACCCCTGACACCACCTGACCACAGCCTTAGTTTTAAATAAATTGTATGAATATAAATAGAATACAGTGGTGTTCAGTTCGTGGTTGGAAGCTACAGTTTGTTATTATACACTAGGAGAAGGGAATTTTAACCATCCCAGTTTCTAAATAGATGTTTTAATACAAAAGCAAAATTTAGTTGGACTTTTTTTTTAAATGCAGGCATCAGATGGAACAAGTGTCACCCATGATGGTTTAATAGCAAATGTCTTTATACTGGAATAATTGATCTCTAGTAATAATAGTTTGAAGTTTTATGATCTGACTTAAGCTTTTTAGGTTCAAACAAAATGCTTGGTTGGGTTTGGGGTTTTTTCCCTCTTTTGAAGAAGACATGCCCGCTTACAACCAAAAGTACTTTTTTTTTTTTTTTTAACATTTCTCTTAAGATCAAATCCAGAGAAAACATTTTCCAGGGCCGTGATCCAGAAAGCAGAGCTCATCTGGTACCTACTAAATATGGGTAAAGTGGAAAAATACAGATTTTTTGGAGACCTGACAGGAAACCAGTATAATATGAGATTTTGTGAGTCTATTGTTGCTTACATGAATAGACTTAAAATCACCTTGGAAGTGATATTTATAGTTTAATTTTCTGGACACATACATAAAAGGCATGGTGTTAATTTTTATTTTAGCTCAGTTTCACCTGTTTGGCTTCCTAAGAAGTAGGTGTTACACACAGTGTTTGCGTTCTGGCAACCTGAGTCTGAATTTTTGAGACAATTCCAGGGTAGCAATGAATTGGTTTACTTAGATCATCTTTCTTTTTTCCTTCATTTTTTCCCCTCAGAGTAATCTTCTCCCTCTTCCTCTCCTCTCCTTTTTCTTACTAGACCTCTGTGCTTCAGAATTTTGGTTCCTGCATAAGTATAATTTGGCAACTATCAGAAAAAGATGAATGATTGTTGGAAGAAAATGCTGAGGATTTTGTTTCCTTTGGTTTGTCAAAGTGTCACAAATTAAATGATACAGAAGAAATCCTCAATGCCTTTCAGTTTTTCTTCCCATTGTATGATGGTGCCTGTATAATTGTTCATATATTTTTACTTATGTTAATAGTTTATAACAGTATGAACTATGACCAGAAAGCAAAAAGCAAGCTACAAGGCCAAGTAAAAATACTTTGTAATGAAAAGCAATGAAATACTAACAGACAGCATCATGGTGGTTTGTGGGACATGCAGCCAGGGCATTTCTTTGTTAAGAAATTCTGTACCAGTGTAGCTGCTATTAGTGGTTTCCACCACATAAGTTGTCAGAATTTTAGTGTTCTGACCCTCTTATTCCTGTTTCTTCAACTTTGCATCCCAAATGAGTAATCTGGGATTGCTGCAATCAGTTGCGTAGATGTAGCTGAAGGAATGTAGGGGGTGGCAGAAGCACAGTGACTTTGTTATGACCATGGTGAATTCTTGTGAAAAAAAATGTAGCGCTTACGGTTTCTTTTCTATTTAAACAGTCTCTATTGAATATGACAAAAAGTGCCCCAAACCAAAAGCAATGTCTTCTATTCTTTCAGCTTTAAATATTAACTGTATTTTTATGGTGCCTAGTAGAAGAAATGACAGTCAGGTGGAAAATGAATTAATGAGAGCAGCAGCATTTTAACTGGTGAGTTCTCAACTTTTTGATAGTCCATTTTTTTCTGGTGACAGTTTTTGAGGTGACCTCATTTGTGCTTATCTGTTAGATCAAACCCTTATTATTGTCATTACTTTTTCTTTTGTCAGGGACTTCTGTTTTCCTTGTGTGTTATATGTGAGCTGTCAAGTAAATAAAATAGAACCTGCAGCTTTGTTTAAATGATGGCTTCTCAGGCAGAATACATTTTACTACTTCAGCGTTTGTTTTCTGGTCGAAGACCGTGGCTCAAGCCATGGGCCATTGTTATTTTCTTATTTTGTTGGTCTTTTAAAGTATCATTAGTTTACTAATGAACTCTTAGCAGAAGACAGTACAATGGTTTAAGCAAGTTCTACTTTTCATTCAACTGCATTTTTCTCTTAAAGTAAAACATTAAATGAAAATTAAGTTGTGCCTTTGTGTGTTCATTTGTGCCTCATGCTTCAGTAGGCAGAGAAATGCCCTTATGCTGAAAAGGGTCTTTAGAAATGGCATGATAGATAAGGGTACCTGCTTTGTTTTTCAGTGATTCCCTTACCAAATTGAAAAGCTGTACGGTGCAAATGATGAATTTAGCCTCACATGTGAGAATCAAATTGTTTTATAGCTTGTAAAATTTTGCTGTGGCATGTTTTGAAGTCACCTGCTGTTCAATTAATTGTGTACTTTTGTTTATGTCCTCACAGGCTGGGGAAATGCATTATCTTCCGAAGGGCTTCATAGCTTTGGCTGGCAGGCTACAATTTGGTAAACAATTCTGTATTTCCCAAGATAGGGAAGAGCATTTCCAGCTCATCATTTCTAGCTCTGTGGGATTAAGTTGGGTAAAATGCATGAAAACATTGTCGTTCAAGTAAACAGGCTTCTGAAAAAGTTAGTAAACAAATCTGTTGAGTAGGATGCTGACATATTCTTAGTTTCTAGAGTTGTTAAGTTGCTCTCATGTTAACAATTAAAATGACAGCTATTGCAGAACAGCATGATAAAATAATATAGCTATGAGAAAATAATAGCAAGATTAAGTTTGTAGCTGGAGCTGTGATAGGCTGTTAGACAAATTGATGTGGGAGGTAAGGAACAAACTCTTCAGATACACAAACCCATGTCCTACGAAGTCTTGCAGTTGTATGTAAGTGTGAAACTTTTCCCCAGGTCCCCGTGTAATAGATGTTGCTGGTGTTTCACAGCTGGAAAAACAAGTGTGGTGAGATCAAGTGATTTACCCAGGACTCGGGAACAGTCAGTACAGTGTAAGGGTTACAGTTCAGTAGTCTTTGCTCTGAGCCTCGCGTTATATTTATGGCCACGTTACTTAAGGTTGAAAAAATGCTGTTAGCAAGTTCATGCTCTCAGTGTGACTTCTTTCATATCTAATCTCTCTGTTTTTCAGTGACGGGACCCAGTGACCCCTTCTTGACTACTGTTCTAATGTTGTTGTAATGTCCTGCTTTAAGTAATAGAAAACTTTTCTGTGATAACTAATCTGCCCATGCCTTTTGTAGATGCATTACTTCCTGTTATGCATGTTTGCTCAGTCTTTATATTCTCCTTGCATATGTTGTTTATTTGTAAAATCTGTAGTCTGTTGGCTGTGTCTGTCTGTGGGTCTTGAGATTTTGGGGGATGGGGGTCGAGCAAAGCCGAAGAATATAAGTGATTTTTTTTTTTTTTTAACCTTATGCAGTTTCCTTCCTAAAGTATTCTTTCTTAAAGTAATGTGGCAAGATTAAATTACTGGCTTGCTCTGTACTGGTGTAAACATACTTATTTTCCTTTTCCTTACCCAGAATGCTCTATTGCTCCCCACCTTGGATACACGGTCAAGAAATAACATTATCGATGAGTTAAAATTTAGAGCTTAGTGTTTCCATAACTATTCCGCTGGATTATTCTAAAACGTGTGTCATCTGAAGAGTGAGTGAATAGAAGTTGATAAAACATGTATTTAAAGAAAAAAATCAGTGTGTTCCCCTGGAACTTATGATTTGGACAATCAACAGTGCACAGGTTGACTAGGATTCCTCTTCCAAAAAATTGTTCAGATACTTCATGGTCATATTCCTTACAGTTTATTTAAAAATAACCCACCCACCCTATGTTAGAACATTAACAAAAATTGTGGATTGAGAATAAAAATTTTAAAACTGAAAACTCACAAGCAAATACAGTATTTAGGATGGAAGTATGATAGACATATTCCGTTCCCTGCTGCCATACCAAGGTATGGGTCAGCTGGTAAACAGCCTGTGGAGAAAGGCATGTTATGGAGCAGCAAGAAGAATGTCTATTGTTACCTGGTTTTTCTCCCGTGGGAGTATAAGAATTACCTTAGACAATTCACTGGCAGGTTGCAGAAACTGTTGTGATCCACAGTGTTTGCTGTGTGAGGTTTACAGAAATGATAAATTCCCTTTTCTCTCTTTTGGGTTTGTATATTGTAGGGGACTAGTCTCATGCAGACACTTGTCCTTTGGATCTAGGTGGTTTTGTTTGTAATTGTGCTCTAAGTCCTTGTAATTTGAGTAAATGGATTGTTTATTTGCAACAAAGAATTCAAAAGCTTCACTTTTCAGAATGCATGATGAGATTTCTTTTTTCCTCAAAATACTATGGCAAAGTGAGTTCCTGCTGTATGTTGGTTACCACATCTTCATTTTCTCTTATGTTTAGATTTCTTTTACTGCTAGAGTAGCGTAAAAAAGGTTTAATTATACACCTTTTAAAATTACTCAAATACTCAGAAAGTTGATCAAGGATTAACAGTATTTTTACTTTGTTTCTTCTATTGAAAGTGACTATTATAACCCAAAGCTCAAAACCCCTTATAACCTAGGGACTGTTATAACTTCCGATGACCAAGCGGACCTGCGCTGTAGTAGACTGCAATGGCTGGGGTTGTGTAATGTAGGTGTAATGAGAAGATACTCTTCCTGACCGTGTGGCTCGTAGCGTTACAAAGTCACACTGCTACAGGATTCTCTCAGCCCTGATTCTGTGACACAAAGGTCCTGTTTGTAGTTTTCTAATTGCAACCAGCAGAAGACAAGAGTAATGTTAGTTTTTATGACTTGTTGCTTAGCAGCGTTGATCAACAAAAGTACAACCTTTTCTTCTTCTTCTGTAACCTTGGTGAACCCAGGCTTGGACAGAGTTCACCCGCAGAAGACAAGGATTTCTGAAGTCGTGCGAAACTGTTGTTCAGTGTCTGTTAGCAGCATCTGAGGGAAACCGTCTCTTCTTGACCTCCTTGTTACCTTTGCCCTTTGGTCTTCTTTCTCTCTCTCATCAAGTCTTAGAAGAAAACAGGCACCATCCTGGGAAGGTGTGGAGGAGGGGAAGTTGAGAGACAAGCCAACTGTGCTAAGATGTATCCTGCCGCATATGGGGAAAAGAAGCTGAGCTGGTTCCCAAGTGGTGATGTCAGACCCTCCTCTCACGGCAGGAGGAACAGACTTTATCCATTGCAGTAAGGATTATTCTTATTTAGAGAAGCTTTCCCAGTATTTTGGAGTAGGCAAAGTACTCCACAGAGGAAAGGGAAATTAGGGTGCTAAGAATTTTCTGGTTTACATCTTTTAGGAGGGATTTCACAAACTGAACTGGAAGGGATATTGAATGTGTTTGAAAATGATTAGGGATCTGCACTGAATGTAGATACACGGTTTCCCCTTTTTTTACTTTATTTTAATCTGATCAAATCTGGCAGGCCTGTAAGGTACAAAGAGTAAGTTGCCTGTCTCACATTACCTCTAAACTAAATTGTTAGTCTAACTGGACAAAGGATCTTTAGCAACATCACAAACTGCAAGTATTAATATGCCTTATGATGTCAGAAGCTTAGACGAGGAGCTTTTACTGTTGCTCAGATGCTTGTCTTTTCCTTCTAGATCTAAGTAAGAAACAGATAAGTATTTGTATACTTTTTCTGCCAAAAATGATATGATCCTGAGACATCTGTAAGCTTGTGGACATTTTGTGGAAAATAATGCCTTGCCCCCCCGCCCCCCTCCACTACTGACTTTTCCTCTCTATCCACACTTCAGGATCTGTTGATAGCTGTTAACAGCAGTATGGGTCAACATATTAGAAGGTCAGCATGCATTTCACAAGCCTGTTATGCTCTGGTGTCCCTTGTCTTCCGAAGTTCAAAGAGAAACTCTGCTCTTCAGCTATCCCAGTCTCAGAAGATCCATGGAGAGGACTAATACTGCTGTAATCACGCAGTTGAGATCAGATATTCCAGAAAAGGCAACCACAGAAGAACTGGTTTCTGTCCTGTGGATCATGTCAAAGGCATGGCGAGTGTATAGTTTCTGGCAGTGCTCAATCAAGTCAAATCAACAGCAAACTGGAATGTGAATTACAATGCAAATACTGCTATTAATTTATTTTTTAATTGCACAAATCTCAACAAAGTGACCTACCTGGAAATTCTGACTGCTATCTGAGACTATGAGGAATTACTTTTCATGCCCTTGCTTGCTGAACAGAGCAGATTTATTCACTGAAACAGGATTTTTTTCTTTTGAGCTGTGAATACTATTTGTCTGTCTGCAGCGAACAACAGCTGCTGCTATTTGGTAGCTGCAGAATTTAAAACTAGAAGCTGAAGTCATGTTGTTAACTTCTGATTAACAGGAGGAGGAGAGAACATAGGTCAAAATCTTTTAAAAAAAGTTTCAGTAAAAGCGAAAAAGACTGGGTTTTGTAAGTGTCGTGATGCAGTATACCTGACTGGTTCTTTCTGTGTGCAGTTGCAATAGAACCTGAGTATATTTGAAAATTAATGTTTCAAACTTTAGATAATTAAAATATTGTTATCCTTCACCTTTCCTTTTAGCTATCCATTAGAATGTGGCATTCTGTTATAAGAGAAAAAGTGCCTTTACTGTGAGACTCTTTCGTACTGTCATTTCCACATCTGCAACAACGGGCCAGACCGTGCCCACTGTACAGCACTAGCACAACTAAAAGCCACTGTTTTATTTCTGTACCATGATTAATCAGTTATTCCGAATTCTGATGAGTTGAATAGGGAAGTCCCAGTTTCCCGTCTTGCAGGATGCAGGTGGCTTTCAGTTTAGCTGCAGACACTGCTCCATACACCTCACACAATTCCTTGCTGTGCACTTGCTCGTATTAGGAGCACTACCATTCTCCATACCCCGAGATCAGGAAAGGACAGCATTGGAGCATGTGCCTAAGTGTGATTGAGTAGGGGTCCTGGAACACAGCTTGCCTGAGTTTTGTCCCATTAGATTAATGCATTTTTCCATTTTTGGGGTAGTAAATTCCATATGCAATGAGACGGGAAACTTCAGAGGGAAACTGGGATCTTACTTGGTCTACTGCCAACTCTTTCATCTTAGAAAACATTGCTCTGGCGATACATACAGATCCTGGAAATGAATCTAGTCTGGATAGCTCTCATCTAACATTTTGAGCATGTATCTCTTGGTGAGCATCTAAAGTGCAAGGACATTTCTGTGGGACAGTTTGAATCATTTTGGTCTCATATTTTTTTTGCTTTATTGGCTGCTGCTTAAGATGAAGGCTGGACTAAGTAGATCCTCAAGTTAGTTTAGTCCTCATGTTAGTTTTAGTCCTCATGTAGATTGCATCACAAAATCACTCCAAAAGGCAGTCTTTTTACAGGCAATACTTGCATGACGTATGGAGAAAAGTAATTATGCATTGAAAAGCTGAAATCGGGATTTAAATATTATACATGCTGGATAGAATTGAGGCCCCTCCTGTTTTTTAGTTTCCAAATCTAAAAGCCGTAACATTTTCACTCCTCACATGCTTAATCGAAAGTATTTGTAGTAAACCACCTTGTTTGCCTACCAAGAAATTGCAACAGAGAGAAACAAATTGCTACAAATGACAAAGGTAAACCTTTTTGTTCTGATAACCGTTCCTCAGCCAACTTCTTAGTAGCTTCATTTTCTCGATGATTTTTGATGAAACAGTGACAGCGATCCACAGGGAAAACTTAGAAAGTTTTCTTACGACGACACTGCTGGAAGGGGGATGAATGTGAGCCTGGAGGCGGGCTGGCAGCAGCCGCAGTCCTGATGTGTTTATGTCCCAGTTGCAGCACCTACAGAAAGCCCTTAGATGGTGCCATATAGCAGCGCTCAGGCCGGCCGTGCTCCGTCCCGGCTGGGAGCTGCTCCACCGGCTCAAGCTGGGTTTGCCCCAGCCGGGGGTAGGCTTTAATAAGCTGCTGAAAGGGCTTCCTGAGCACCTACCTCATTTCTTCACCCACTGGCCTGGGGCTACTGATGAAATTTAAGCTTTGTTTCATGAAGTTGTTCGCTAAAAGCAAATCAGTTCCAAAATGTTGCTGGAATAAGCGGTAGAAGCGAAAGTGTCCATCAGGGCCTGTGTGTTCGCATCAGGATGTCTTGCCCCAGTCAAAGCTTTCTGCTCAGGAGAGGAAACTCCCCGCTTTGATTCTTAAGTGTTATACCCAGCCACTTGCTAAATAATGTGTATCCCTGTCCTTTGTTGCCTGTATATCTATGGATCCATAGCCCAGGTCTAAAATTCTGCCCTAGTTCAATCTGGAGAACATGGATAAACTGTCTCTGGGCACTGTTAATTAAGATCAGTAAATGCAATCTGTCCGTAGAGACATATTAAATATTAAATTCAAACATGGAATTCAATAACTGCTGTAATTTAATTCTTATAAAACTTGAATCGTGTCATGCTTAAACGTCTATGTCAAATATATTGCTGTCTATCTGTCTGTAAAACAATGTGCTTTTAAATAATAGCTATAGAGGGCATTTGAGGATCATCATGATGGAAGAACTGTGCTCACCCTGGGAACTTCCTCACATAAATACAGGTGTGGTGTTGTGGCTTTCAGGTTAAATCTTCCACACTGTAAAACTCCCTTTATTTTTGAAGAATTGGGTATGCAGATTTAGGAATTTCAGTTGTCAATTGAAAAGGAATTGTAACGGAATTTCCTCCAGCAGGATGAGTCTCAAGCCATTGAAGTAAGTTTTATTTGGATGCTGTTGGTGAAAGTATGAAAGGGAGTTATTTGAGTTACTCTCAAATACTGTATCAGTGTCTAGCCTTTTCCTTTTTAGTGAGACAGGAGAGGAGCAAGATGTTGAAGATAAATTGATCTTTGAATCTTGGAAAAGAGTTAAGTGATTGGATTTTCTAAGTTGGGAGTATCGCCTTCCTTTAGTTTTATTGTGTGCTTATGCACGTACCTGTAATTTGTAAATGGATCAGATGGTTTCCCTCCTTTTACCACAGTTTAAGGGGGTTAAGCCTGGGAATATTCTGCCAAAGCAAATTAAATAATTCATGTTTTCAGAATGACTTCATTTAGTCATGACTTTTATTTATTTATTTAGAGAGAAAGAGCTGGTGTTATTACAGTCTCTGCTCTATTTTTTTTTAATCTCTGTAACTTCCTATAAACCCAACTATTTTTTTTTTTTGACCTTTGAAATCTACCAGACTGCATAAACTGAGTATCCACTGTGCGTTCTGCTCATCCCAGTAATTTTCATCCTATGGTCTCTGCATGCTGTTATTTTAGGTGTATCCTTTGCCATTATATGTTATTAACATTACCCTGAATTCTGCTGGCACATAGGTGGGAACAGGTACTGAGCTTTTCTTTCTTGTGTGTTGAGAAACTACAGCTGAAATCAAGTTAAATCAAGTTGAATGTTACTAGGTGGTGACTTGTAGCCTAAAGCTAGTGGCTGTAAGTTCTCACCTGTGGAAAGGGAATCTTTTAGCTCTGTGCAACTTGTTCTTCCAGCTGCAGCTGGATTTCTGCTATGTTAAAATCCTTAAGCAGCTGCAGCAATGTGTCACACTGATCTGGCATTTTTGCATCTTCAAAGCTCTGCTCAAATATTTGAACTGAGTAAAGCACTCCACCAAGCTGAGAGGTAGGTGAGTGTCACTACAACTTTACAGAAAAAGAAACAGCCCCTGAGAAGTTAAAGCAACTTTCATCACGAAGCAAGTCACCGGTGGAGCTGGAATTACAGCTTGGGAGGTTCCTGGCTTGTGCTACGCTACAATGCTGTAGAGAAAGGTCATCTCCCAAAATAGCATAGAAGGTTCCCGTTTGTTATTGATAATAGGGTAACAAAGGGCTCTAGATGTATTAATAGGTCACTGTCTAATGTCTTTAATAATACATAATTAGCAACCTTGCAAAGTTGGCTACATCGCATTTTTCTGGGACTGCATCACCTCCGAAGTTAGTTTTGTCTACTATATTTTTGTTTTGGCTCTTCTAACACAACTTTATTTAAAGTAAATAGGGACATTTAAAAAGTAGGCATAGCCTCCCTGTTAACAGTCACATTAAACTGCGTGTTCAGCTCACCACCTCAGATTAGTACAGCTCCTCTACTGCCATCAGTACATGTTTGTGGGCCTGTGGGAGCAGCCAGGGTACTCTCTTCTGCCACTTTGAAGCCTTTGAGCAGAGTTCTGCCTGCCTGGAGGGAACATAAAGGTGATAGAGGATTTTGGTGGCAACATTTTCCCTGCATCGTGTGAGAGAGGCCAGCTAGCCTTACCTGGGCAGTGTAGGAGCTGAGGTGCAAGCATGGGAGCCCACCGGCTCTGATTTATTCTTTAGGCCTTCCAGGGAGGGAGGCAGGCAAAGCCCATCCCCACCCAGTGGGGCAGGGAAGAGGATGCTGAATACTTGTGAAGGGATTTTCATAGAGATTTGGTCCCAGCCATTCCTCAAGTGTACCCGGGGCTAGGGTATCTGGTAGGTATTATTGGATCTTATAAATTATTTTTTTTAATCTGCCTTTTCTAAAATGCTGTTGATCCCCTTTGAACTTACTGGTTTCAGCAGTGTACTTACTGAAGCTTTCTGTTTCTTGTTTTTCCTCTAAATGCATTATTTGAACTGCTAGGTTACTTAGCAAATTCAGAATAGTCACTGAGTAGTAAGTATGAAGCTTGAGTTTATTTTTTTACAGAGCACCTACATCTGTGCATCTGCAATTGAAAGAAGAACAAAGTGGTGTTTTCTCTTAGCCAAGTCTGAAAAAATTGCAGTGAATAATGATGGGAAGAACAACATTCACAAAACAAATAGTTATTGAATTGATTTACTCAGCCCCATTTTGGTTTGAGTTTGGGTGAAGTGTTTCCAAACAGGCAAACACCAGGAGAAAAAGAAGTGGAAAGCAAAATGTGTAAGGAAAGTTGAGACCAGGCTACAGAAATGACAAGGGTGCTGTTCTCTCATCTTTATATCTGCAGTTACATGTATTTGAATTAACAAAGCAATAGGAGCTTTATGTGCTGCATTTGTTTTTTAATGCTTGTTGGTTGAAGTAATTGGATCTATTGTGGGCATTGAGAATGCCAGCTTGGCTCTTACCGTCACTGACTTGTGAACATGACCTTCTGGAGGTCAAAACACTGGAGAGCTTACTCTGTTTAATTCTCAGAAGTACTGGTCAGAATAGTTATTGCTTCGAAAAAACAATGTAGATGTTCCCTGCCCCTATCTAGTTTGCTGTCTGTACTGAATTGTGACGTTATTTTTTGGTGTGCAGATTTTTTTTTTTAATTAATTTTCAAGCAGTTTAAATTTTTAAAAAAATTTATTTTAAACTTACAATTGAGTTTTCACAACTGAAGTTGGTTAAATAACTGATCAGAGGTTGAACTGTAAATGTTAGTGGGTTTGAGTGCTGTTTTGTTATTTGCTCAAGCATCCTGTTTTTATTCTTCCTGGTGATCAAGTCAGCCAGACATAGTTAAACAGTCCCACATAGGAAAACCAGTGTACTTTCAGTGAGAGAGGAAAAAAAAATACATCTCTTGTTTGATGCCAAATGATTCATGGTAAATGCTGATGGCTACATAATTTCAGCGTTGAGTACATCTGCCTTCCCTACCAGGGAACTTCAGAAAGACCTGAGTAAAACATCCTACAAGAAAGAGAGGAACGATCTCTTTAGAGTCTCTCAGCTCATGCTCCTGGTCTCGTTGTTTGGGCAGCATGAAGCTTGAGACCTTGTGGCAGAAAGGGAGGTTTCAAGGTCAGTGTGGTTTGTGTTTTCTGGCATCAGATGGCCTTATCCTTGGTATGAATCGTTTCCAAGAGCTAGGGGAGTTGCTGTCAGTCCTACAAACCTGTCAAAACATACAGTATTTTAACACCAAGCATGACATGAAACAGATTTTGTGATCCAGATTACAAGATCTGCTGGATTTATAGCAAGGCAGTTGTGGCATTTCACCTCCCATAAGGTTCCTGGATGGTTCAGATGGAGATAGTTGTACTTCCTCAGAACTTCTCTATCTCTCCCTAAAAAAACACCAACGTATAGCTACTACGTTTCCCCTATCGGTTCAATTTGAACTGATTTCAGTGTTGGGGTTTGGTTGTTTGGGGTTTTTTTTGTTTTTTTTAAATGCTGGTGAATAGCCTTCTTGCATCACTCTGCTCCTTAAAGATGCTCGCATTACCAGCTGGAATCTGCATCTGCTACAGGGCTGTTGTGGATCTGTGGGCAGACTTACTCTGTCTAGGTAGCAGTGATGTTTTTCTGGAATTAGGAGGGTTTAGACCTCCTTAAAACTGGACTCCTATTTACAGCAGTTTGTGTATTTGTATGTCTTGCTGGAGAGCCTTATTTTCTCTCCGTTGCTCTATGGCTTGGTCAGTGCAAGCAGCATGCTGTATATCTGTCTGCATTTGTTTGCAATTGATGTGGTGCACTGTTGTACCCAGATTTACAGTCACAGTAAAAGGAACAACCACTTATTACCATACCATGGGTTTTTTTTCCGTAGTCAATGTGTCAAATTTCTTTCTGTTCCTTCAGAAGTGCATTGGACTACTCGGAACCAGTGAAAATGTGCTAAAGAAAGCAGTGATCAGAGTCCTAAAAATCAATTGCCTCATGTCTCATTTTCTTCTGGGTTCTGCACTTTTGACCTGTTTTTGACCAGGGATTTTTGACTGCTTTGTGATGGGCGAGAACTACTGAGCTTATAAAAGGTTTTGCAGCTTGAGTGTAAAAGATGCAGGGCTGGCAAGATCAAAACTCCCAGCTATTGTGTAAATAACTGTTTTTGAAAGGCCTGTTTGTGGTTAAGTAGTGCAAGGCATTGCTATTAGTCAGGAAACCTGGATTCTCTAGCCCCAACAGGTTAAAATCCATTTGGATCCTTCCCCCTGTGCAAACACACCCACCCCTTATTTTTCTATGATATCTTTTGTTTACATGGTGCAGCCTTGCTAAAACTCTCCATCCCTCAAGTTTTCCTCCTTGCTCATGTTTTAAGATTCTCATGAAGGTGTATTTCTGCAGTCTTTCTGGCAATGTATTGCACTGTGTATTGGTCCCCTCTTCCTTACTTCTGTCTGTAGATTGAAAGCTGCTAGAGCCAGTGTGAAATTCTTGTTACTTTTAATTACTAAGAGCAAAATCTCACTTTGCAAAGCTCCGCTCTTTCATTTCCTTCCGCACAGTATCTTTGCATCACTGTCTTCTGACTCATTTGGCAAAGGCTGACAGACCTTTCTCTAGCCTGAGAGGGAAGGTTGCCATCCTGGCAGTAAGAGGCACCTGACAGATGCCGCCCTCTTCACCAGTGTTAGATGTGATAAGGGAAAATGCATTTTTTAGTTGGAGTTAGAAAAGGATCTGCACTGGTCCCTCGCCCAGAATCCTGACCATTTCTCTTCAAAAGATGCTGAACTTTTATCATGCATCTGAGTTGCTGGTGTCAGTATGAAGACTTTATTTATAGATGTATATAAACAAAAATCAATCTTCCTCTACAAATTGTCAAATCATATTTCCCAAAAGCTGAAGAATCTGCTGTCCATTAACTCTGGAGTTAATGAACAAGTCCATGTCTCTAGAAGGAGCACCTTTTGTTCAGAAAGACTTGTTTGTTTTAATTTGTCTGCTGACATGGATTGTCTGCAGCTTCTTCCTGGGGAAAAAAAAAAAAAACCAACAACTGCTATTAAGTCTTTTTGGTTGTGTTTTTTGTTTTTGTTTTGTTTTTAAATAAAGTCACCACGCTGTGGTATTTAGCGTGTTTGCATTATTTTATATTTTTGGTAAAAGAAATCCCGTGTAGTGTAGGGGGGACATGATATAGTGGCAGCACAGACAAAATAAGATGTGCAGTCAGGGGATGAGGATGGATAATTGCTTAAATAAGGTGTTCATGTTCTGACATTATTTGTGCAAGGAAGAGGGTAGATCATTGGGAGCAGGTGCCCTGAGCAGCTGGTATGGCTGTCTGCTGTTCACCTTTCCAGGATGTGGGTTTGAATTATGCTGTACTGTTAGATCATAAACAGAAAAAAAGAATCATATTTTGAACTTGGAAGTACCTCCAGGTTAACTTCCATGCCTTATAAATTAAGAAAAAACAGTTGTTTTGCTTCAGGGCCAGCCCGTGAACTATGGTGGATGTATTCCCTATTTCCCAGTTAGGCTGCATCAATCTGTTTTCTGACACCTCTCATGTCCAAAATAACCTGCAGGCTCTGTCAGGGCACAGCCATATTGAGCTTGCTGATGAGAAAGTGTTGGGTTTGGGTCCTCCTACAGCTCTTTGATTAAAACCTCAAACTCCCACCTCACCGTTCCTGGAGAGTTTTATTGCCAATCATCTCAGGTGTTACCACCTGAGTACTACAGTCTCAGGTCCTCCCTTTAATGACCTGGAGCCTGGATGGGGTCTGGCACATGCTTGATTGTCCACTAGTACGAGGAACTGTGCTTGTTATCTAGAACACCATGGGATATATCAGTGTGGGTGAATGGATGGTGTGCGGGCAGGCTGCTGTCCTCTCTTGGGCTGGCTCTGCCCAGTGTCTCAGGCCGCCTGCTGAAGCTGAAAAGGGTGAGACATTCTTCCCTGCGGTTTCAGAGCACTTAGCGGCTGTCTCTGGCCTGTGCCTGTGGGTGGGAGGTTTCTCTGTGTTCTCCCACCTTCCCAGGACATCTTTCAAAGACCTTTGAAGAGGTGGGAGGGGATTTTTCCCTGAAGGTAGCTTTCTTCATTGGCTATTTACTGCCAAAATTGGCTATTTACTAGCCAAAATTGGCTATCTGTTTACTGCCAGGAAGGAAAGGGGAAACAAGGCTACCGTCAGAATTCAAGTTGAATGCTTCCTTGGAATGGTGTAAGATTTCAGATTTCAGATTTCACTTAACTGACAATATTAATTGCATTATTGGGTGTTGCAGGTGCTGTTTCCTTTCATGTTAAAAGGTAGAAACTCTTCAGAAAGTCCCCTTGCATTACTGGGCCTGTGATGAGAAGATCTGAGGGACTTGGCAGTCTTAATGTAGAAGCAGGATAATTGATGAGTTTATGACACTGCAACTTGTTGCAACAAGGGGGCCACTCTCTGCAAGAATAGAGGAAGAGGAGACAAGGTATATGCACTTCTGTGAGTACTGTTGGGGTAGAAGTTCCCTGGCTTTCAGTGTTTGCACAGTAAATTCAATGTCAACATACGTACAGACAGCAGATCTCAGAGGAGTTAGAGGTAAATAGCCTTTCTTTTTGAGGTTTCTAGAAAGAGCTGCAGAGCTAAGGGATTTCTTTGAGTTTTTGGCCTGTCATGAATTGGCAGATGACTTGGGAGGAGGTAGTCCCTGGTCATTTGGCAGTGCCAAGAGTGAGCTTTGAACCATGCAAGATTTTGGCAGCTAGGAAACATTCACACTAGAGACTTCAGAGCCCTGGACTCTCTTTGGCTGTCAGTGACAGATTTTTGGTGATCTATTTTATTTTTATTTGGTCATTAGAAGCAAGAATTAGGTGTCTCAGTTCCGCTGTTAGTCTAGCTCAGGAAGCTAAAAAAGTCCCATGGGAAACAATTTTTCTGAACTATACAAAAAACCACCCGGCCCATTTTGTTTTGGCTCCCTAAATGTGGAGGATTCTTGAAGTCTTTACCACTAAATAAGAGCCTGGATCTTGACAAGCTATTGATTAGGTGGCAAAAAACTGATGACAACACTGATCCGAATTGTGCTGCCAATGGCAGATATAAAAGTTGAGGAACTGGCTATTGCAGTGACGGAATCAAAAATCCTGATGGGAAACATCCAGTTTCTAAAGAACGGAGAGGAAAACCTCTCTGTGTAAAGGATTTGGGGAACCGGATCCAAAGGCGGTCGGTCAGAACATGGCCAGTAGTGCTCCTTGTGTGGAACCACAAATTCTGCTCGACAGGAAATTCCTGTGTCTTTTAAAACTTGTCTGACAGCAAAACATTCCATTGGAAGAAACCTCCGAGCAATCCTAATTTCTGGATTTTTAAAAATTCTTCTTCTGAAGTGCTAGTCAGTAGCATTTATGCTGAGAGCAGGATACTGGCTGGAACTGAAGAATGAATGGGCCAGTCTATCAGGGTCAACCCTTTTACCACATGTGGAAGTGAACTATGAACAGAATGAGCTTTTCATGTAAGTGGAGAGGGCCAGAGGAGGGTAGCAGCAATGATCACAAGTACGAAGTGGCCTCTGCTTGTGGTGAGAGCAAACAGAGTGGGTCTGTCCAGCTCAAGAGCCTGCAGCAGGCTGCAACGAAATGTCTTGGGAAGGCTAATCAGGGACTATTTTTGCAGTGCAAGCAGTGAGGGGGCGGAATTTAGTGTATCACTGCAGCAAACAAAGTACTTTTTTATGTAGTGGGTTTATGTGTAACTTCTGGACCAATGTGGTGCTGGAGATATAAATAGGTTTAAAGAAAAGACCCGGTTTGGTGGCAACAGGTCAGTCCCTCTATCAGAAGTACTTATGTCTCGGGCCGTCACCTTAGGAATACGTCAGGTGTGATTTACTACAGCAGCGCCAAAGGGACCTTAGTTATTTAACTAGAGCTTAGAAGAAAGCATGAGCAGTTTCACCATCTACAACTCCCTGAAAGGAGGTTGCAGAGCTGGGGATGAGTCTCTTGAGCCAAGGAACCAGTGCCAGGACAAGAGGGAATGGCCTCAAGCTGCCCAGGGCAGAGTCAGGCTGGCTCTGAGGAAGGATTTCTTTGCAGAAGGGGCTGTTGGGCGTTGGAATGGGCTGCCCAGGGCAGGGGGGGAGTCCCCATCCCTGGAGGGGTTGAAGAGTCGGGTTGACCCAGCGCTGAGGGATCTGGTGGAGTTGGCAACTGTCAGGGTGAGGTTCATGGTTGGACTGGAGGAGCTTCAAAGTCTTTTCCAACCAAGTTGATTCTGGGATTCTTTTTTTCCTATTAAATTCCTTGCTACATGAGTTGAGCAGGGAATGCCGTGGAGCTCAGCACGCCAGTGGGTGTGTGTAGGGCTGCTGGTGAGCTGACACCATCCAGCCAAGAGCTGCCAAACCTGTATGTGCTGGTGGGTCCACGGTTGTGAAACAGAGCTGCTGCAACCATCTTAAAGAAGGTACTCACAGGAGCTTTACATGGCAGGTACATGCACGTAGATGTGTATAATAACCTTTTGCAGCGCACATGGCATTGTTTTCCTGTTAAAATTGAATGAAATTTTATTAGGCAATTATTAGCTTTAATAGACTAGCCACAGGAGAGTAACAGTGTGTTTATCGCAAAATGCATTTATCCATAAAATGTGATATCCCAATTTTGGAAGGTGATTAAGTGCACCCTTAATTATATTTTCCTGGTTTGAGTGTCTGGAGCACTGGTCTTTCTGGCTCTGTCTATCCTAAAGAAATCTGTCACTTTGAATAAGAATGGAACTTGACCAGTAAAAATGCAACCTTATCACAGTATTGCCATATAACTGCATCTTATTTATCTTTAATCGAAATGTCAACTTAAAAGATACGGTGTGTATTTCTAAATCACTAAAATTAACATTATATTTAGATCTTTTCATTAAGTTCTAGGTGTGTGGACCCATTACAAATAGGTAAATATTCAGAGTGCAAACAGGCATCGCTCTGGTAACACCTGCAAACAGAGCTATTCTGGTATGTTTTAAAAGTGTCACCGGCATAAGTGATGTATTATGTATACCAATGTATGCATATTATTTCAGAATCACACTGATGGAGGGAGCATTCCTGCAACTATTTATCTTTACTTATATTCCCATTCTGGTTTTTTTCCCCCCTTGATTTTAGGAAAAAGAGTATCTCCAGCACCACCTTGTTCCACGTAAACCCACTAAGTAAAAAAAGTACTTTGTCTGCTGCAGTGATACATTGTGATTTTATTGCTAAAACAACAACTACTAACTGTCATGGAATGCAGTTGTATGCTGTGTACTGGGAAGTCTAGATAGCAGGATAAGTGATAATCCCTGCAATACAAGAAACACAAGACAGGTATAGTTTATTATAATTTATTTTGCTGGTTCTAATAAGAAATTCTGCATTAATCTACTCACACAGTCTTAGAGAAGTTAAGTCTGCAGAGAGCTGGGGATGAGTCTCTTGAACCAAGTAACAAGTGCCAGGCCCAGAGGGAACGGCCTCAAGCTGCGCCAGGGCAGGGTCAGGCTGGCTCTGAGGAAGGATTTCTTTGCAGAAGGGGCTGTTGGGCGTTGGAATGGGCTGCCCAGGGCAGAGGGGGAGTCCCCATCCCTGGAGGGGTTGAAGAGTCGGGCTGACCCAGCGCTGAGGGATCTGGTGGAGTTGGGAATGGCAGTGTTAGGTTAGTGGTTGGACTGGAGGATCTTCAAGGTCTTTTCCAACCTAGACGATTCTGTGTGACTTTTTGCATTCTCCTCAAGCAACACTTGCTCTCCGTAGCCAGCCAAACCCTGTGTGCATGCCGCTATGCAGTGTGAGATGTGTGACGGCGTGGAGGTGCTCGAGGCTGGCCCTGGCGCTGCCGACAGGGCAGTGCACTGCTCCAGCCCTCAGGCCTGGTTTTTTTTGGCAAATCAGTCAGCGCTGGGCATTGCAGGGGTAGTGCTGCTGCTGTGGGCGCTCAGGCAGAGAGGACCAGCACGCCTGTTCTGAGCAGGGGCTAGACCAGGCTTGTGTGGCAAAATGCTTAAGGAGGCAGTGGAAGCGAGCTGGGGAAAACATGCTCGTGTTCATTCATGCAGTTATGCATAAATAGGTTCTAAAGTACTACTCAGCTATGCACGAGAATGTTAGTTAAAGCTTTGACACTCCCAACTGGCTTCCTGTTAAATATGTTAAAAAGCAAATTCTTCGGTCTAGCGTGTGAATGAACATTCCAGTCTTAAATAACAGGGAAAGAATCAAGAAAATATTTGATATTTTTTTTGACCAGCCAGAAAGCAAAGTCTATTTCTGGTTTTGGTCACATTGGGCTGTGCTGCGAACATTGGCATGGAGGTCCAGGGGCTTAGCAATAGAGAGCATTTTTCTATTCTTTATTTAAACAGGCACCTTCCCAGAAGAGTAACAATCCAAAGTCTGCAGTTCCAGTGAAATGCTGTCTGAGAAGTGCTGCAAAAAAAAAAAGGTATGTATGTGACTGATAGAAAGGAGAGGTTTGGAAAGTAAAGTAGAACAGAACTACATGCAAAGAGCAAAGGATACTACAAGAACTCAAAGTCTTTTTTCATTAGCTATAGCTTAAATTGGAAAAACTGTTGGTTTTGTGGTTGTTTTTTGTTGTTTTTTTTTTTTTTTTT
>NW_020799155.1:353661-400873 GCF_003259725.1 Athene cunicularia | reverse complement strand
CCCCCTCAATGCTCAGCTCCAGGTTTAAATTATCTAAATTGTCTTTTTCTGGGTTTTTTTTGGTGGTGTTTTTTTTTTTTCCTTTTCTTTTTTAAAATGGTGGGTACTTTAGGAAGTCATACACGTAAATATAGCCACTGCTGGGTTGGTCAAAGGCAGCTGTTGTGTGCATGTGGAAGCACAACAGCTGCATTTCTGATGGTATTGCCTGGTATCTAGCAACTGGATGGCTTCCTAGCATATATAGCATTATGTTCCCAAGAGCTCCACAAGCAGCTCACAAGCCAAGGAAAATTCTGGTCTTTGGGTAGATGTGACCTGTTAACTCAGCCTAGACTTGCCAAGACACGTGTGACACCTGAGCCATCCTGACGGGTTTGGTGCTACTACTCCAGCCAGTGGGCGCTCCTGGGAAGTCAGGCACTAGGCTGCTCCCTGCAACCTCAGGATTTTTAGGCCAAGATTTTGAAAAGCAGCTGGTGGATTTGTTTTGTCAAGATGAATTGTCTTGAAGACACCCACTTTTCAGGGGGCATTGAACTCGGGGTGCTAAACCCACCCCCATCCCTTTTCCAGCCACTCGGGCCTCAGCTGCCCCATGTCCAAGGGTACCTGTCCCTTCTGGAATTTTTAGATGCTTCTGTAGTAATTTCTAAAACTCTCAGGCAAAAGATGGTGCCTCTTCCCTTGAAGACTACTTGAGCGCCTCTGGAATGAGATGGCAACGTACCAGTTACTGCAGTTCCGCAGACACTGTGGTGGTTGGCAGACCTCCGGCTAGGAGTGATTGCGCTGGTGTTTTATTAGCTCTCAGAAAATATATAGCAGGGACGAGGCTCTGCAGGCTCCTGCACGGTCTGCCTGAGCTCTGACCCCTCGGGCAAGAGGCTAGATTGCTTTTACAGCCAGTACTTAACCTTGCTGCTGAGACTTGTCAACAAGGCGGCCAATTAGCAGCAGATATGATGGTGGATGATATAATGCAGATGTCTGTTTGTTAGGAGCATAACTGACATATTTTTAAAACAACATGTATTTTATCACACAGCTCTGCATAAATGATGCCACCCGCTGCAAAAGAATGCCTCTCTCCAGTCAAGTGTTAGAGAATTTTAGGGGTTTTCTTCCAAAGTCTCTCTCTTAAGCCTTGTTCTGCTGGACTTGTGATGACTGGGGCAGGTGTAGGATTATAAGAAGGAAATAATTCTGCTTGAAAAGATGTCCACTTCTTTTATTATTTTTTTAACATATATGGCATATTAAAAATATACACAGAGGCAGAATGCAAACAGGCCAGTGTTTGTTGTCCTGAGAGGGTCAATACACAAGCTAACGTTTTCTATCACCGTACATGTATATTGGTGTATGTGTCAGAAAGACAGATTAGTGAGAGTTAAGTAACTAAAACTGTGCAGGTCTACCGGCATGTTATAGCCACCTGCTGCAAAGAACAATGGCACTTTATCACCCATCAGCATGTGACACTCATACTCTTATTTGGGTGCACACAGGCTTCTTCTGTCAGATGTATGAGTGTTGGTCAAGCTAGAGAAGCTGTTTGCAAGAGGACGGTTGATGTTTTGGTTGAGATTGGGCCTGAGCTTTTAAATAAAAGTTTACAGTAGACTAAAGGGCTGGAGCAACTCCATGACTTGCACTTAACTGCTAGCTGACTGCTTAGGCAGGTGGGATAATCCAGTCCTCTGCTCAGCCCCCTCCTAGAGACCCTGCCAAGTAGTGCAGAGCACACCGTGTCAGGGACAGCTGTGTCCCCTTCCCTCTGCCAGCCAAGGTGCTCTCTGACTCGCTCTCTGTACCTTCTCTGCTTGTTCTAAAGATCTGAACCTACATCTTAAACCTTTTCCTTGGTTAAGTGTTTAAATACCCTAACTTCCTTGTTCAGTGGAGCCAGTATCATCTTTGATTCTTGGGAATTTGTCTGCTCTTAGGGTTTCCTTCTTTAGCCGCCTCTGTGCATTTGAATTAATTAATCTTTGGTGAAAAGAAATAGCTTTTTCTAAAATGCTGACAGAACACGTACATGATATTTTTTACATTAAAACCCCTCAGATTTTCACTACAGTCTTTAATGCACGATGTTCCATTATTCACTGCGTAGCTTCTCTTCAAGGAAAGAGTTCTCCTGCTTTCATTACGGCTACCTCAGCAAGGCCAGGTTCACCAAACTACTGCTTAAGGATCTGATTTTGGAACTGCAGGGATGAGAAGGGTAGGGCTGGAGAGCTCCAACGCCCTCCCAACTGAGCAGACACCTCAGCAGAGGCATTATCTCCCTTGCAGAACTGACCTGGCAGGCTGGTACAAGTAAGAGCCCACAGAGAGAAAAGTCCTGTAGCCATCCTAAGAGTATATGCAGTATTTCTTCAACAGTAGTAGTAATGAGAGCTTTCCATTTCAATCATTGATAATATCTTACCGTTTTAGTTCATATCCTCTTGTCTTGTAGAATCCTTTCCCCCTCCCTCCAAATCAAGCCTAAATCTGTTTAAAGTGAAAAAAGAGAGGAAAGAAAACCAAAAAGAAACAAGAATATAGCCAACCTTTTTAATTAGAGTATATTGTACTTCCAAACTGGGTACACTAGAAATTGGCAATGCAACAGAAGATGCAAAGGAATATACCAGTTACTGTCAAAATGACCCTGTACAGCCTTATAATGCAAAAAGCTTTATACAATACAAATTTTTATTAATGTACACAAACTTGACAGAATGATGTTTCAACATAATACAACACGTAAAAAAAAAAAAAAAAAAAAAAGAAAGAAAAAAGTGCTGAGAACTTTAACTGAACTACTGAATGGAAAAACACGCTAACTTTCGTTAAAGAATGCATAGTGAAAACCAGTATGAAATTACCTTTATGGTGGGGGGGATTTTACCAGAACTGTTGGTCATTAGTCGGTAGGGGGAACCTCTGACGAACATTCCTTTCTTTAGCCTTGAACTGCAAACCAATTATTTTAATATGCATGAGCTCTGATAAATACTGTATTCTTTTTCTTAAAAAAATAAAAACCTCCTAACACACTTTTCCTTACAGAGAGTACTTCTGTAACTTGCCAGAAAGAATTACTTTCTCCTTTTCAAAGTGCTAAACAAATTTCCCAGGTATGTTAACCTTTACTATGTGAGATACTGGTATAGTGGAACATGGTCAAACACGTGGCATTCGCATGCTGACAGCTTATTCTTGGAAGTTCCAGCCCTATTTAATCTGCCATTTGATTTACATAAAGTGTCCTACTAATATACCTACTTCTTCCTCCTAGACAGCTATACTTTACCTCTGTCTGAAAAATAAGCTTTTGGATTTGAAAGTATTTGCTCTTCTATGGTGGGGTCAGAGATAGACGCATTGAGTTTATTTTAAAGAACTGGTATCATTTATGGATGCAGACTAAATATTTTCATGCTATTGTGATGCTTGGGAATTTTTTATAGTCTGTCCTCCAGGGGCAGGTACCAGGGGTTCTGATGGAGTAAAGCGTGGCAAACAGGGCCCTGAGTTAGGTAGGTTGTTTATGAAGGTTTATCCATGCTTTGGAATAGATGGCTTTTCTTTACTGCTTGGACAGACACAACTGCTCCATACTCGCTAGAACCAAAACCGTCTGCTGGAATGTAAACAAAATGGTGGGACTTCTCTGTCTTTTAATTAATAATTCCAAAGGATAACCTGCTACTATTTTGGATATTTCACCCTTGTAAATAGCTTCCAGTATGTTAACAGGAGTGCACAGATTGGGATGTCCTCCCCGAACAGGAAGAGTTTGGTCATGACAGTGGAGAACGTTTGGCCATCTCAGTGCAAAACAGATGTAGGAATCTTGCAAATAGGTTAAGTGATGCAAATTTTGCATCAAAAATTATTTCCACACAAGCTGCATTAAAGAACTAATGAAGATTGAGCTATGTTTCTAGTTGTGCATACGGCTACGAGTCCTTGTGGAGCAGAAATGCCTTCCTGAACTGGGGCGTTGCTTTAGTGCTGTCAGTGAACAAGGGGTTGGGTCCAGCTGGCCTGTCATATGCCCCCTTCCCCCAACAACCTGCAGAAGAAGTTCCTTCAGGACAGCATGAGGGTAGGTAGACAGCACATTAGATGTAACTCAGGGCACCTCCTACAGTGTCTTGGCCAGTCAGAGGGGACTCTGACAAAAGCTAGGTCAGACGTTTCCAACATCTGGTGAAAGACAGCGAGGTCCGAATCCAGGAGACACCATGGAAAACAATAATCCATAAGAAAACATTCCTGTGAGTCACATGATAATTCTGACACGTTTTGTATTTCATACTTCCAATTTTAATGCAGAATATTTTTAATCTTGATCTTTCTTCCTGGATATTAAGTTGTCTAAGAAACACAAATCAATTAACAGTCGGTTAGCTTCTCTTAAATTTAAGATCACTCTTGGCATTTTGAGATTAACAAAGGTTATACAACCAATCTGAATTTGCTTCTTCCTGCAATAAAGTGCTACGTATAACATGTAATTTTAATGACCACAAGTAGGAGCGTTAAATAAGTATAAAGTTAGCTTCCTAGCAGCGTACACTCTATCTGCCACTAACAGAAAGGAATCAAGTATTACTAATAACATGGAGGGTATCAATAGGACTGTAGAATTTGCACGTACAATTGAAATACTGAGGGTATAAAAGAGAACTGTATGGTTCAAACAGCATATTTTTATAGCTTTATATTTCAGAGGAGTTACGGGTACCTTTTCAAATAAACAGTCTTCTTACCTTCAGCCCACAGATTTTTTTTTTTTTTTTTTTGCAAGTGAGAAACAAACTAGTGCAAGACTAAAGCACTGTGCAAAACTGCTTTTTTTTTTTTTTTTTTTTTAGTCTGAGTATTTATACCCAGAATTTAGCCATACCCTTTTTTTAAATCCCCTTGTTGGATTTTTTTTTTTCCACCATAGAATTCTAGTTATACAAGTTGTTCCTGCAAACTAAAAGGTAACCACTGCATAATACAGTATGTGTATATATATATATAATATTTATATATATATATATATATAATATTTATATGCCCTTTTAAAACAAAAGATGTCTGCTATGGCCCAGATGCAGGTGTTGGTTACACCTGGGTAACAGTTAAGAGTTGGGCCTGCTGTGTGGGTGTGTAGACTGCACACACACGTGTGTGTGTACATATACACGCTTCTCACTGTCATACTCTCATCCCGCAGTGCTGAAAGCAACTTTTTCCTCATCAGTTCTACCCCAAAACCTCAAACCTTGACAACTGAGTACAAGGCATCAAACAAGTAAAGGAAGCTGCAAACAGTACTGAAATAATGTACCAATCCACCCTGAACCACAACCCTACAGTTCAGGGGGAGATGGAGGGAAGGAGCAAGTGTGTGAAGAAGGGAAAAGAAGAGTAATTAAATAAGCCAATACAAGGGATGTGCAAAAGCAACGTCATGGCACGCTACAGGCAGACTCTCTTTCACACACCCCCACGCACACAAAGCCCCAAAAATAAAATGCATCAATATGTAATCTTACAAGTGCTGATTGCTGTTAAGGACACTCTTTTTCAGCTTAACAAGACAAAATAGTTTCTTAGATAAGAGTACTGGAAACATGCCTCTGAAGGTAGAAGTATGCAGTAGGTCACCTCTTGAAGATTTAATAAAGCAGCTTTCATGTCAATGCAATAAGTATACACACAGAGCCATTTTCTAAATCTTACTAATGATATAGTACAAGTGTTTGTTACCTCTTCGGTCTACGTTTTGCAGCAATGTATACCTGCTGGGTTTGCTGGGGTATTTTTGGTACAGAATATAACTGCCCTCAGACAGTTTCTGCCCTTTCTGTTAGTCCAAGGTAGGCAAGGAAGGAGTGTTTAGGTGAAGAGGCACCTCCCGGTGCAGTCTGAGGTCTGGGTGGATGGAATGTGAGATCATAGTGGTTTTTGGGGAAAAACATTGTTAAAGGAATAAGGTGGGCAAACTCTGAGTTCCAGTATTTGTCAAAGCACAGGGAAGTGCCATTGATGGCCAAAGCTTTCACTGCCAAGTTTGGCTCTGCTCCGCTGCCCTGCGCAGCTGACAGAGCCACTGTTTGCAGAGCCTGGGAGGCAGACATAACGGAGAGGGGTGACAGGAGGTTTCTGGAGCTGTTCACTGGTAGGAGTGGACTGGCTTCCTTGGAGGCTGAATACTGGCCCTTCTTCTCCTCTTCAGAGCAGTCCCCATTCTGGTGCTTCTTCACATGGCGGCTGAAGACAAAAGGGTGGGTAGTCTTGAACAGGCACTCGTCGCAGCTGAAAGTCTGACGTGGAGCATGCTTCAGTTTCTTGTGCAAGTTGAGATTGTCTTTGCGTTTGCAGCTGTAGCTGCACTGGTCACAGTGAAAAGGGCGCTCACCAGTGTGGACACGCACGTGTTCGATCAGCTTGTTGGCGGTCTTGGACAGGTAGCCACACTGGTCACACTTGTAATGGTTGCCAAGGCGGTGCTCTCGGATGTGCATCTCCAGCTCCAGCTGATTTGCTTTCACTGTCTGGCAGATCCGGCACTTGTACTCCATCTTGTAGTGAGTCTTCAGGTGGCACTCCATCGCCGCGGGGCGGTTAGTGGAGTAGATGCAGAATGGGCACCTGGCAACACAGCAAGGAAAGGGCAGGGACACAGAAAAGAGAAGTCACTCAGCTTGAAGACCTGCATTCCTGGTTTAACCCTGTCACTCAACCCCTCTCTGATCTACTAAAGCAGAGAAAAAGGCACTTAGTCCTCCCTGTGAAGTCTCTTTTGAACACCTGGTTTACCTTGACACGTCTCTACTTCAAGGAGGTTTGCCCGTTTAATGGCAGTAGAGCTCACGCGTTCCTAGGAAAACACTGATTCACTCTGAAGGAGCATCCCTTTAATCTTCTGGCTTACCTTGATGGGGAAGATTCTGCAAAGCAGGCCGGGTAGTGCAGAGTGCGTGACTGATTCACAGGTACTTTGTGTAATGACATTCCTAGTGATTGCACGAAGTCACTCTGGCCATTTTTTCCATTAAGAAGTGGTTTAAAGTGAGTGTTTACAGATGAGTATGAAAGCAGCTGTTTAAGTAAAGATGGAATAAACTTGTAATACCACATGTACACCAAAAGCTTAGGATATTTCTTCTACGTGACCTCGAACAATAAGCTTGCTGGGTAGCCTGCTAGGAGCAGCTGAAAGCCAGTTTGTTAGGAGGACTTTTAGGGATTCCCAGTGCTGGGAGACGAGCTAACTGTGCTCAAGGAGAGGGGTGGTTGGCAGCGTTTGCCTACAGCCGCCTCTGCCACAGCAGGAGTTGTTCCTTTGTGGGAACAGGATGTGGGTTCTGCTTACTCACAGCAACAAGTGTCTGGAGCCGGGGGGATGTGGCAAAGGGCCTCACCCCTGGTTCCTGGACCAGGAAGGTCTGAGAAGGCTGGAGGAGGGAAATCTTGAAAGCTTGGAAGGAAGCCTGAGCTGAACAAGCCTGGATGCCAACAAACCCAAAACACACCTGCCGCTTTTGCGTTATGTAGCTGACAGGAAGCTGGTGAGGACAGGTACCTGCCAGGGATCTCTGCCGTACTGAACAAAGCATGCTCCCGTCCAGACCTAACTGGTGAGCTAAGGGAGCAGATCTAGATAAAAAGACACAACTATGGCACCTGGCTACTGCCTTACAGATGTCTCCACTTGCTGCTGATCTGCTTTCACAGGTTAGCAGGTCTGCCAGTCGTGTTCTAGCATTTCAGATAGCTTCTAAACAGAGAACCTCTATCTCTCTCTGTGTTTTCCCTTGCTGCAACTGGTTGCACATTCAGGTTTAACAATCTACCTGCTAAGCGAGAGATTTTTGAACACAGGAGGATACAGGAGGACAAACAGAGAGTACAACATCCGGATGCTTTTCCTGATGCACATCAAGTGCTCTGATCCAGAGAGGGAGCCTGGTGTTGAGGCTGCTAATGTGATTAGCTCTGTTGCAACAGAGGACTCGGCTGTCTGTGCACACATACCTCTCCTGGGCTGCAAGCTCTCTGGATTAGAATCTCAGATTTGACCTGGAGCTGGAAGAATCATGGTTGGGTTTTTTTGCCTCTTCCCCCATAGCAAACAGGAGACAGAAAAATACAATTTACTTAGATCTCTTCAGGCTCTTCTGGATGCCTTTAAAAAAAACACAAACAGCTTTTTCTTAGGTGCAGCTTTCAAGGTACCTAATTATTGAGCTGGGCAGAAAGAACTTATGTAGACTGAGAAGCCTGTTCTGTCAGGAAGGCCTGAGTCATAGGTCATGGTTTTTCCTTGGTAAATAGAACAGATTCTGTGCAGCTTAAACCCAAAACGCATTAGACAACTGGTCTGTATGTCCAAGACAGACATCCAGCCGTCTGGCACACTACTTGTTTCTCAGTCTGGTCATCTTCCCAGACTCAGTCATCACATCTCAAGTGATCACAGATCCCAGTTCATGGAACTACTGAGCTGGAGACCAGATGCGGCCTGGCAAACAAAACTAGTTTTCAAAAGCTGCAGTGCAAACTGGTGGAGCTCCTCGTGGTAACACGAAATGTGGCGTGCTCGTCACCTGACAGTTACAGGGCACAAAAACCATGTTTGCTTAGCAAGAGCAACAGAAGCAGGGAGTCCTGTGCTGAACCCCAGCTGGGCTCGCAGTGGTTCCAGCCTCTTTTCCTGCAGCAGCTGGAACAAACAGAGACCAGGGCTCTTGGGTAGCGTCACACTGCCTGCCTACAGAGTGCAAGCCAAGCAGTCATGCCTTCCCTCATGGGCCCGACTTTGACATAAGGGCACACTCATTCCTTAGAAACACTGCTCTGCACCAAGAGACCTCAAAGGGCACCACCTTAGCCAAAGTGCTTTTTTTTTTTTAAAAAAAATGAGTATTTTTAAAAGAGTATATTACTTGTTAGATGTGAATTTATACAACAGTGATCATTCTGGGGCATGCAAACCAAAGCAGAAAGCATCAAAGTTATTAGTTCTTGGAGAGGACTGACTTTGCATTAGAGTCTACAAAGGTAATAACCTTTAAGGTTTTAACTTCGTACCTAGTTTCAGGGACTGTACAGGGTTTAGTTTCTTTGAGCCAGGTGCAGGATAGAGCCTGTAATGCGTGCTGGCTTTTTCTCTGATGCCTTGAGGTGTTTGCCAACACCTCTGTGTTGTGCTGCCTTATTGTCTGTAAGAGCCATCACACACTGTCTCCTATTTGACTTGAAAGGGGAAAGGACCATAGTTGGTTACAGCTCTGAGACCAGCAGACACTACACCTGCTGCTCGGTTATCGATCTGCCTTAACGATGCAAGCCTACACTAAAGGGCTAGGCTTGGGTCATCAAAATAACAGGAAGCCCCAAATCTCCATTCTCAGACATTTAACTACCCCCTTCTAATTGCCTTCCTTTTGTCCTATCCTCACAATATTAGAGGTGCTTAACACAGTAAAAGTTTGTGTACTTGCTTTCCTTACTTGAGCCCACCGGTGGGGACAGTGTGGCATTTCTTGTGCTCCAGTAATTGTTCAGGTGTCTTCATGAACTTGTGGCACACATCACACTCGAACATCCGTGTGATCAGGTGGATTTGCAGATGGCGCTCAAACATGTTTTTTGTTTTGCAGACGAAGTTACAAAAAACACACTCAAAGCCTGAAAGAAAAAATAGGAAATAATTCCTTACATCGTGGCCAGATCAACTGCACAGAAGGTGACAGTTTATGTATGTTTAACAGCGTTTTACCTTTCTCTGACTTCTCTTCAGTGTTCACGGAGGTCTGACTACCAGGCACTACAGAAATGACTAGCAGGTTGTTTGAACCCTTGCTTTTTGGGGTTATATCTGCATCTTCTTTGCTGTTGGCAGAGTCACTCAATGCTGACAGCGAAGATGAAGATGGACTGTTAGATTCACTGGGTGTCTTCCTCTCTTCAGCTGAAAAACAGGAATAAAGAACAGTAACTAGTACAGCACGTTAGACAGAATCTCTATGAACCTGCTTTAAATTTCAGGAAAAATATTTAAAGTTAATTTATACATGCTTATAACAAGTCTGAAATGAATTGATTTGTTAAGAAATCAGTCGCACCTCCCTCCTTTTTATTAGAGTTTACAACAACACATCTCTCAGTTTATCCTAGAATTGAGTCTCTGTAATGGTAGTGGGAAGGAAGCATGCAACTCAACCTCTTTATCAGGCCGAAAAAAATCCCAAGAAAACACATTGATTAGCTCAGAGTTCAAAAACCAATGAAGAACTTGTCACTTAGAAAGGAAACAGAGCTTCTGTAGGTTTGTGACGTTGCAACCAAAAGTGCCTATGGTCCAAGCTAAACTTCTCCCACCTTTCTATTTATGTGGGTCCAATGGGTAAATGTGGGAGGAAGAATAATCTCACTCACTGCACTGAGGAGCATTCTCAGTAATGACTGTAAGAGATAACGGCTTGGTCTCAAGGTTTATCTGTTTCTATTAGGAGTTCTTACTGAAAATAATTAAACACACACACACACACACCCCCACACCCCCCCCCATTATTTAGCTGGTTCTAAAGCTGAGTTTCCTTATGTATGCAATAAATGTATGAAGTTCAAGTCCCAAACTCTATCGCACACTAGAAATGACAAGAATGAGCCTTCTCACATGAGAATCGCCATGAGGTAACGAGGCAAGGATGGGCACATTATTACCTCCCACCCACGTATGGGTTTAATCAGAGCTGTGTTAAAAAGAGACTTTACTAAAACTTCATATTCTCTCTGTGATAAAGTCCCCTGATCAAGGGCTCTGCGAACACCAGTACCTATGTGCCTAGCTTTAAACTGATGAGTGGCACCTTTAAGTCTAAGATAAAAATGTAGGAATGCACTAATGAAATCTGATGACCCAAGCTGTCAATAGGGAGGATGACTGGGATATCGTACAGAAAGATTCACTGACCTTGGGGACCACAGTAATAGAAATGGAATGAAATTTAATAGTACAGAGTACAAGGTTATGACCTGAAGGGCCAGGAACAAGAATTTCTGCTACAATGAGGAGTGCTTAAGTTGGGAACAGTCAAGGAAAACAAAAGAAGAATTTGAGCAGAACATGGGATGAATATAAGCAATCAGTGCAGGGGAGCCTTCGAGGAAGGTAAATATGATCACAGAAAGTTATTGTGTGAGCTGTTCCCAGTAGCTGCTGCTATTTTACACTGCCACCACTACTTATTTCATTTTCACCATGTACAGCTGTGATTGTGTATGTTGAGAGCAGGGGTTCTAACAAGAACATATGCATCGAGGGATTGGTACAGTGAGAAAACTGTGTTTCATATAAGAAAAGGCTCGATGTACATTTAGAGGGGAGAGGGTTGCTCTCCATAAATATACCAAGGGAATAAATACTGTGGCAGGAGGGAAGGAAGGTGGAGGGAGCGAGAGGTGGACTGCTGTTTCAGATAAAGGACAGTTCTGGCACAAGAGCAACGTATGTGTATTCTGATTATCAGTAAGACACATGCTGGAAATTTTAAAAAGGTCCCTAATCTTTAACGGAGGAAAATCTGCAGCTGCCTGTCTGTAGAAGTAGTTGCTTTACAACAATTATACGTGTTTGAAGACACAAGCCAACATCCTTACAAACAGGCCTTTTTATGACTTGGTAACATCACAGGATAAGGGACTGGAGTCAAGTGACCCAGAAAATTAATTCTATTTTTTACTCTCTGTATTTTGCCATATGTGTAAGCATTTGGCTGAATCACCAGCTGAATGGCTCAGTTTGACAGGGTGAAGGAAGAACAAGGGGGTTTTTGTCTTTCTTTAAAAGACAAGAGCAGCTCCAACCTTTTAGCCATGATAGGAAGATACAGTAGAGCGCAGCTCAGTTTTGAGCTCCGATGCAAGCTTTTCACATGGCTGCGGGTGGGGTTACTCATCTGCCTTGACTTCCTATGTATGAAGTGGAGTTAGATGCAAACACCTCAGACAGCAGGGAGTAGTGCTGTGAGCTATGCTGGCATAAAAATCCCGTGAGAGTTTTTCAGGAGTCTGTATTTCTGTAGTTACATTTAACTTCTGTATCTGTAAGCAAAACAACTGCATTCTTCTCTCCCTTCTCCTTCTCCACCACTCCCTGTTTTCCCAATCTTATTCCAGGTAGGACAGGAAAAGCAATTTAGCAATGGAAAAAACTGTGCTGGATGCAATTCAGGTTCAGTGTTGTCAACACAACTGTTGGTAGTTTGTGGCAGCAAAATGCTTCTGCCTGGTGTTATAAGAGAAATTAATTAAAAGGATTGTATTTTTCTTCTCCTTAAATTATGCCAGACTTCATTAGTTGGCCTAAGCATATGGAGCTTGTTTGAAAACTGCTACTGCTCTTATCTTTGGCTATTAAGTGAACAGAACCAGGGAGAGAACACATGACTTGTTCTGTTATTTAATATAAAGTTACATTTATGGTATTGCTGAATCGCAGTGTCAACTAAACATCAGCGTGAAATTCCAAACGGATAGACCGTGGAGGCAAACACACCAAAGAGCAAAGCTCAACGTCTTATGTGTTTCAAACTTACAGCCGGGTATGCACAATTAGCACTCAAAGTCACCTTATCATTGCTGAAGTCAAACCAGGATTTTGATGAAATAGTAAACCAGTCAGAAAAACAAATGAAGTATGCTGACTTCAACAGGGGGAGGGGATTTGGGGGATAAGGGGAATAGGAAGTAGAAGGGCTAAGTAGTCCTTCATTTATTTCGCTAAGCTTGAAAATTGATCTACACTACAGATTATTTGCCTGGCTGGAGTCCAATTCACTTCAGCTTTGAGATCAGGCCTTAATTAGCAAGCATTTCAGTGAAAGTAGAGTGCTAATGGGAAGTGTGAAGGTTGCACCTAAAAAGCAAGGAAGAGAGAGATCACTGCAGCTGGGAGAGCGGGATCATCACCTGTGTGCTTGCTGTTGACATGAGCCTTCATATCTGCCTCCTCCATAGTGACAAAATCGCACGCTGTGCAGCAAATGGAGAACATCCACTGCTCTTTATCCACATGGAGGGACATATGACTGACAAACTGGACATTCATCTCCGTCTCAAACCCGCACACATGACAGCTGCAGGCAGAAGGGAATTCAAGAGTAAGAAACATTAAAAACCAAACCACAAACAGAAGCATATTGCCTTTCCCTGAATTTGCAAGAAAAAACTCACTGCACAGATTTCGTCTCTTCCTCACTGTTGAATGTTCACTGCAAAATTCTTTTGTCTGCTGAACTGCCTTTCAGCTGATGGCCATGCCAATGTGATTAAGGGCAGGCACAATGCAACAATCCTGTACATGCTATAATGACGCTAAATAATCATAAAGTTAATTAAAAACTACAGATTCCAGATGCTGCGCATCACCTAGCTGATTCCTTTGGGCAATAAGAGGCATTGCAGCTTTGCCAAGATGTTTAGTACAGCTGATACACTGACAAACGGAGAGCTTGCTGCACACTCCAGGAGTTATTTTCAAGCCCTGGAATGGTTCCCATGCCAAACTGGGATCTTGTGCAAAACTGCCTGGCAGTTTCAGTGTAAGCAAGTAAAAATGGGTTCAAACATTTCTTATGCTTGACTGGAAAACAGCAGCCATCAGCTATGCAAATAATTAGCAGGGACACAGATTTCACGGCCAGTGCATAAACAGAGTGATACTGAGATGGAAAGGACCCTTTAATTTAACTTTCTTTGCAGAGTCCTCCTCTTGCTTTGATCAGGGCATTAACATTTAAAACAAGCCCCAAACATTTTAGAAGGTGTATACTCTAGGGAACTATTTTGCTTTCCCAGGGGGATGAACTAGATAATCTAATCCAGCAGGTCTCAATTTATTTCTTACTTCTATGATTTTGTAATTAAATCTGCTCTTGGCACTCTGACTAAAAGTAAGAGTGATTTGGTAATCTGCTTGGCCACTAGAGTGCACATCACAGTTTGCAGAGCGCACCACAGCGCACACAACAAGGAGAATGTCCAAATATCCATTTTATCTGGGCAATTCCTTTTAACATTTCAGGCAAATCCTCCTGAAGGTTTTCTTTCTTTCATCATGTTGGTTACCGAATGTAGACACCTCTAGAAAATGGAGGAAATATGTATTTCCATACAATTCTTATTAGGCTTTACTGTTTGATTTCATAGATTTGTCTGAAAACAATGGAGCTGTTAGAGGCAACTGGAAACACAGTGCTTTAGATCTGTCGTGAATCTGTGTACACCGTGGGATGCTTCCAAACGCAAAACTTACACGAACGCTGAAAAAAACCCAAAACGTTCAGGAGGCTTCCAAGAGGCCATCTGCCTCACAAAAGCCGTTTAAAAAAACCAACGCCACACCAAAGCCCGGAGTCTTTCCCAATGGCTAGCCAAGTCAAACAGCACGAGGCAGCCAGCTGGGTTCTGCTGCTTAGCCTGAGTCAGATATGGGCAAGACAAATACTTTCATCGCAGTTCCACCCTGCAGCACCAGAAGGGTGGCCCTGTAATCCGCCCTTAGCAGGCAGGTAAGACATTCAGATTGCAGCGTCTGGTGCACAGCCCTTGCCTGGGTCCTCACCTGTAGTAATAAGGGTGCTTCTTTCCATCGCTGCCTTCAGAAGTGACAGCGCTGACAATGTCCTCAGTGTCTGTACTCACCAGCTTCACAGAATGGACGGTCAGGTGCTGGTTCAGATTAGCACGGCACTTAGCAGCATAGGGGCACAAGTGGCATTTGTATTTTCTCTCTTCTGAAAAAGAAACAGAAAACCTTAAATGTACACTTCATTTTCAAGCAAGCTATTTTTAAAGCTGGCAATAACCAAGTATGCATTCCTCTGGGTTTCTCCAAGCAGCTTTCAGAATGAGGTACTTCAGAAGCTCGACATTTTGGAAACTTATAGGAGTTCACAGCAATTACTCAGAAAAAACCCTAATTTGGAGGTAGTTTAGGGCTAGTTTTTTTAACTTGCTCTACCATTTGTAGCCAGATAATACAAATCTTTATAAACTGGAAAACTGGGGCAACTGCTGCTCTGAGAGCTGCAGCAGAGCCAGTAGAGAAACAGGTCAGTAATCTACAACTACTTCCTTTACCTAGCATCTTTTATTTGATTTTGGGGTCCAGTTATTCTTGAAGTTGCCCATGTGATCACTTGCAGAGAGTTGATGGTTGATGATTTTGTATTAAAATCTGAGGGTGGGGAGGAAAGGGAATGCTGTATCATTAGGCCAGTTCCAAACACAAATGAATGAAAAACACTCACTCAAAGCACAGTTGAAGAAATTAAATAAATTCATCATGAGTCTCTGATATGCTTCACAACTTAAACAATTTTAAATAAGAGTGATTTTATTTTAAATTAAATGTGTCTAAATCCTGGTGGCACATTTTTTATACATGCCGGCCTTTATTTTGCAAAGAGTTGATTAAAATAACCAAACATTACATCAGCTTTTACAACCTTTCCCTCTGAGGAGCTGCTGCTCTAGATTTGAAATATAATGCTACAAGTGCTAGGGGCAAGGCATTCAGTAGAGCAGCTTCCGACTAAGAAAACCCCACAACTCCATGGAACAGAGCATGTGAAGCTCGTCTGCTTGGCTCTACTAGATGGTATAACACACACTGGCATTACATCAACATATTTTTCAGCACTGCATCAGAAATTTGTGCTTTTAAGTCTTATTTTGTACAGTGCACTTCAGCAGGCTGACAAGGTGCATCTTCCATATCAAAACTCCGGTAGTCTCAGTTGACTGGAAGCTGATCACTTTAAGGAGGCTGGAATGGGGTAGAACAGCCCCTGTTCCTCCCACAAGAACTAGATGATGAGAGCAAAAATGAATGACAGGTATTGAATCCTTTCAGTTTCACTGGATCTGAAACACCAAGGCCAAATCTTTTGTTGTTCAGTGACCTTTAAGAAGCTCCTCAGGTTAATGTAAGAAAGGCTGGACCTTCTCTTCAGAACTCCATTAACAGGCTTGGTTAACCAGTTGCTATCTACAGCCTGGTCTACTGGAACCTGGGCAAACTTGAGTTTACATATTTTGTAAAAACATGTAAAGTAGGCTGTAAAGAAATAAAATGTTTGTTAACTCCCGATCCTGACTCTGGTCTAAGTGCAGGGAGCTGAGGATGGCTCACACACTCTTCCATTTACCTTCTTCTCCCTTCCATTTAAAGAAACCCTGACAAACCACAGATTTCCTCAGCGCTGTACCAACCAACCAACCAACCACAAAGCATCGGCTTACCTGTGTGCAGCGAGAGATGCCGGGACAGAGTCTGCTGTCGACCAAACACTTTTCCACACACGTCACAGGGAAAGAGCTGGTCATTAAACTTCCAAGATGGCAATCCATTTCCCACCTCCAGCCCCAGCTTTTCTGTTTCTACGCCAAAAACCACATGAACAGAGAGTCATATTTTAAGAACTCTGAAGACTTGCAGATTTCATTCAGTAGAGTCCTGTAGGTGTCGTATAAAATGCAACAACTCGGCTGCATGCTGTGTGATCTTGGCAGATGAGTCCATGTAAAAAGAAAACTCCCAGTGATGGAAAGGGAATTAATCTTTCATACAGCACCTCTCATACATACTCTAAAGCAGAACACTTAGTTAAATTGCTCCAGACATAGTCAAAGAGTTAAACCAGATTATGTAAAGAGAGCAAGTCAAGAGTAAGCAGGGCGAAGGATTAACCTCTGTTTTTGCGGAGAGACCACTCCTTTGGCTTTTTCACTCACCCACCTTCACCTGGTGCATGAAGAACGTGTGGTCTCAGATGGTGGTCTGTTTTACACTGGACTATTACTCATTGCTAAAGAAAGGTTTCCAAACCTTTTCTCTTCTACTGATGCAGAATTTTTTGCTTCATGAGCAGGCTTACATTGAAGGAGAACAGAAGATGGCTCAGACAAACGTTAAACCAAGAGGACACAACACACCAATGAGGGGGTGGCATCCGGAGTAAGCTCTACCCAGCACGTGCTGTCCTCAGGCATCAAGACCCCCAGCAGCTTAGAGGGCCATCCACTGAAAAGCTGAGACCCAGAGCATGCCATTATCTTTGAAGCAGTGTTTTTAATTGTTTCAGGAACAGAGAGAGTCTGCCATACAAAAAAAAGAAACTCTAGAGAGCACAAAACACAGACAGGAAGGCACTGTGGAAGAAAGTAGAGAGAAAAGGACTGGGAACGAGGAAAAGAAATAAAGGTACACAGTGTTCAAGAAGTTAAAAGCATGGCCAGTTTTGATCTGGACAGAAGGGAGCAGAGAGCCGATGAAGACTGGGGATAGCAATGATACTACTTAGCTCAATAAGAGAAACAGTATCAGTGACCCTTGCTCTCTGCAAGGGTCCTGTTGTCTGAGGAGATGGAACTGCTGTTGTAAGAGGTGCACAAAACTGAAAGGGTACTCGGCAGCTTTCCAAACACAGTAGCCAGTGGTGAGGGGGCTTGGTTTAAGGCTTACGTCTGGTAAAAAACCTTCTATTTCTACTGGAAAGGAGATGCAACACTCAGAGCACCTTTTTCTAAACCAATGCTGCCTGTGGGATTGCTGCCCAGAACTAGCTCCACCAGGGCATGTGTGCATATTGTGACGGAGGAAAACCATTTGACTGGGATTTTCAGGTAAACAGAGACAGAGGAGCTGAGGACAGGAGTACAGAAACATCTTATAGAGTGTAAATTACTATTGTAGAGGACAGCACAATCCAGCACAATCTTCATCTGCTGAAGCACTGAGGAATTAAGTGCTTGGGGCACTAATCTCGTTTGGGGCCGAGATTCCACACAGCAATCTCAGCAAGTTTAGGGATGGTCATATTTGCCAGCCCCTTTTCAGCTGCTTGTTCCTTTGTCCTGTGATTCTGTAATATGTTACAATATTCACCACACCAGAGGAATGACGGAGCACCTCTGAGTGCTACCACCCAACAACACATTTTTCTTAGAAGAATTTCTAGTTAGAGAACAAGTTCTGCCTATTCAAAATAGTCATTCTGTGAAATTAAAAAGGAATACACCCCCCCATCCCCTAAGGGCTGTAAGTGACCCATAACCTCCAAGAACTGCAATAAAGAAATACCCTTTTTGTTACTATCCCTGAGTTCAAAACAATGGAAAAATCTGACTCTGTACTAATGCTACAGATATTTTAGCAGAGCTTTTTGAGTACATAATCAAAAGAGGAGTATGGTAATAATTATAAGAGAAGGTCACAAGGGTGTAGGCTGCTTCAATATGGTCACAACAAAAATGAATTAATTGGGACATATACGAAACAAGCAGGCTCAATTAAGTAAACAAGTCTCTTAACAATTCACTTCAGCATTAGTCATCACCCCTCTTTTATCTCTTAAGAAAAAGAAATAGAATATCCTCTTCCCTATGTGGACATACAGCTATCAGTTCTGGGAAGCTCATAGAAGATACAAAAATATCGGCTAGTGAAAGCTAGTCCCTTGCAAAAGCAGCTGCATATTCTCCATTGATGCAAAAGAGGATACTGTAGGTATTTTGAAAAGTACTTCTATTTAATTTAAAGATTGATTCCTGGAGTCCAAACTACAGTACTTCTTTCTTCTCTTTTGACTGAATCTTCTCTCCGTAGCAAAGCGCTTTTTCTATTCAACAAACTTTTTAGCTTGTTCATGGCAAACCAGAGTTGGTCTCTGTTGCAACAGGACCCTCAGCACTTCGTGGAAGATTTCTCAGCTCCAAGGGAGACCCCCTACTTCCACCCAGCTTACCTCCTGGGCAGCTTTTCTGCAGCCTGGAAACGAGCTCTGTGTCCACACAGTGGTCCAGAATCTTCCCAGAACATACGCAGCAACTGATTTCACAAGTGACCCAAAGAATCAGGTGAATCAACACCCACATTCAATCCTGGGGCTGTCTCTAATTAAGGCCAGGGAACGGTGTTTTCTGAAAAGTGAGTACGAGTCAAATGACTCTGAGACCATAGCATTGGTTTGTACACAGTGTTCTCTGTGTATCTCAAAGCACTCTACCAAGACAGTCAGCATTGCTACCGATCAAGAATACCTTACACAGTGGCCAGGAAGAAGATGGACTGAGACCAGATAATGTTAAATAATAAATCACCGCTGTGAGAGATGTCCCACAGAAAGCCATTTTTCACCATGACATCCCTACACTAAAATGAAGAAAAAAAAAAAAAGAAAAAAAAAAAGGACTTGATACATGATTTCTGCTTTAAATGTATAGTCCAAAGCAAATTCTAAAACTTCTGTTAGAAAAGCATACATGATAAAATAATATCGAAATTATTACAGAAGTAATAGACTGCATTATGGGTTCTGGAGTTTAAAACAAAAAATGCATAGTCAAACAGAAGGCCTCCAAGTTCTTCAGTACATCATGAAAAAGTCATAGAAATATTACGACTCAGTATATTACAGGCTAGTAATAAAACTATTTTGAAATAATTTTGCATAGAAGTCTTAAGAGTTAAAAATTTTATGTAAATGTAAAACTTAAACCTTAATGAAGTTTAGCGAAATACATCTTTATGGATGCCTTTCCTGCCCTTCTGCGTCACCTGGTATCATTTCCCTGCTAACCCCAAGTCAACTTTGTAACAACTAGCTGTGTAAAGCTGATCATAGAAGATAGGGTTAGAAACTATAAGGGCTGTCACCATCTGTATTTTCCCTGAGGTGAGGATAAGTTGGACATCAACTGCAGAAATACTGTTCTGTCCCTGCTCTTGCTCCTCCAAATAGATTAATTTCTGGTAAACAAAGCCCAGCAGCTTGAGAGAGTTACTATTTACCCCTTTCCTCTAACTGTTGGGCATAATTCTGAACATGTATGTATTTTCAGTTTTCACAATTAGTTTATAATGTTTCTTCTCTTATCCTCAAACTGGTAATATCAATATGGAGAGTGCATTAACCACCCTTGCTGAAAAAAGTCTTTGGCCTGACTTTTGTCAAGAAATGCTGAGAAAGTATACCATATCTGGTTTAGGCTGTAACTGAAGAAGAGAACAAAGTGTGACCTGAGTAACTGTCCAGAGTCACCAAAGCAGCCCCCATGCCTGCTAGTAGCTGTCACGCACAGAAAGTTCCCTGGGGACTGGCTTTGGACTCTAATACGTGGTACTTTGATTACTCATTTTCTTTTACTTAGCGTACGTATTTTTCAGTTACTGCTTCACAATACTACATTATGTTTTAATATATAGTTCACTGCCATGCCTACTTTCCTATCTTTGTACTAATAACAGAAAGAATGAAACCACTATTTAACTGAAAAAGACAATGTTAAGAAAACAAAAAGTATGCTAAAGTGTCATCTAAAGAAAACAAATTCATATTTATAACCTTTGCTGGTTTAGTGTCTGCTCACACATCCTGTAACTCTCTTAAAGAGGTGCTTCTCTGTTTCATCTTCACACCTCCATATACCTCAGAAGCAACAAAATCCACAAGGGCAGATCCTTATGGTCACATGGAATCCTACAGATATAAATTAAATAGATTGCCCTTTGCAGTAAGTATTCCTTAAAGGGGTGGAAGTGAGAGGTGCTGATGAGTCTTAACAAGGAAGGTCAAAATTTATTATCTCTCCATTCTTCTGGAAGTGTATGTCATATTTATACTTCGGGTTATTCAGACAGTTTGACACCACACAGATGGTCAAAGGAAATCAGGTAAGTAATTTTGAAAATGAAACGAACAGAAATCCTGTGAAGGAAAAAAATACACAGTGGTGGTTAGACTATTTTTAACCAATCTCTGAAGAAAACAAGTTAGATGTCTAGAGGATCTGGTGACAGAATAGCCACTCAGGGTGAGGCTGAGAGCTAAGAGGAAGAGATGGCCAAACTCAGAACAGGAGGTGAATTGGGAAAAGGTAGATGATAGCCAATACAGAAAAAGAGGAAAGGAAGCGTGCAGTACCTCCCTCTTCATATCCAGGGGATAAAACTTGATGCGAAGAGTGCGAGATGCAGAATGAAGCTCCTATAGGAGAATGCATCTAAAAAAATTCCACCAAACCAGAAAATGAATAAACTGACTGAGAAACAGTGCTGGAAAAGGTAACCTGGTTTCTGTGAGCTCTACCAGTAATGCAGATGTCCCACAGCAAGGCACCTCATTTTGCTATGAAAGGACATTTAAACAGTCATCAGGCAACTTTTCGTTACTGCCAGCCTGTCCTTTGCAATCTTTTGAATACCACACATTTACCCAAAAGGTAAATATACTGTATGCAACTCTATATGAATGTCTCAAAAGCTTTTTCCATTTGTAAGGTTATTTCTATTTTGTTGGATCTAAAAGAGAAAAAGTTCAAGAAGTGATTTTTTTCAGAAACAAGGTATTCAGGTCAGGCAATCATGCAAACACTGCCTTAAAAACATTTACTTGGACAAAGAAATTGTCTGTCTTTCTTCTGTCTGCATTCATCTATGCTATTATAATGTCTTCCTACTTTCTGCAGTGTTCTCATCATCAAAGATGAATTTTATTGCTTTGGAGCCTTCCATTTACATGTGCATCTATCACCTCTGGCAAGCACACTGTATTTAAAAATTGAGAACTCTTTTTGTGAAATGTGTAATTAAGGCTCTGCTGCAAGCTTGTTTGCCAAAAGCCTGCGAAAGGCTCACAAGCTCAAAAATATATTTATATGAAATTTCAGTGCTCCAAATCCTATATATCTTACTCCCTTCCCAACTTATTTTCATGAAGGTTTTACTTGTAGCACCAGAATTCTTATTTCTAGTAAGTCAGTTAAAATAAACGGTGGAATCCTTCCAGACACTGTAGTTCCCGAGTAAGATATGTCTTGCAACTTATCTAAGGTATCTGTGATCCTAAGTGGTCCTGCAGTTTTCATTTGTTCCTGCCAGCATCACAGCAACCTGTCTGGTCTTATTTTAGGATGTGTCTTTTACTTTAAGCAGACTCATCCACTATTAGCCAGAGCAACTGCTCTGCAACTGCTTTTTTGGCATATAAATTTCCTACATTCCCTGTGAAAATAAAAAGAAGAAAGAAACCTCTTTTTTTTTGTACATCAAGCTTCAGCTGGAATTGCAAGCTGGTTTGCTTGACCCCTTTGTGGTGGTGTTTTGTTTTTTTTTTAATCTTTTTGTAGCTATGACAAACAGTCAGCGCTGTCCCCTCTAATATCAGTTCAGGGGCATCTGTTCAGACAAACCTGAGTCCCGCTGTGCGTGCTGTGGGCTGGCCAGAGGTGAGCTTGCACCAGCCTGGGAACCACCCAGCGCTGGCAACAGAGCCCCATGCCCAAGCAAGCACGTTCAAAGCATGACCAAAGGAAGGGTCTACGCAGCCATGCTCTCAGTCACAACATATGGCAGGCATGAGAAGTTACTTGGAGGGAATTAACAATAATAACAAAATTTCACACAAAATTATTGCTCAAATAAAAGAACCCTAGTTCCACTCGTGAGTGTGACATATACCTTCTGTTTCATAAATCCTGAAAAATTGCACATAGTCAGATAGTCTGACAGAACAACTGCACAGAGGTAGCAGAGAAAGTCTCCTCACTAACTAAAACAACCTTACCAGTGCTATTATTTTTCCCTCAAATGTTTTTCAAATAGCTAACATTACTATGGAGTATGGTAAAAAGCAATAATGTTATGATAATTTAAAACCCTTGATATGGAAGAAAATAGAACCCAAGTGAATCCATCTATCAGTAGCATGGTGCTTAAGTTGCTCTTTCTAAAAACATCGTGTAAGTTGGAAATATTTCAATAAATAGCATGCATGGCCCACAAAAAGAAACATTAATACTGTGCACAGAAGTATTCCAAATGTCCAGTGATAGGCAACAACACTTGAAAAAGTCACTGAGAAGTGATAAAGATGTTGGAGTTTGTGAAAAGAATAAAACCAAATAAAAGATGAACTTTAAACATGCCTCCACAGAAGAACACGAGAAAACAGGAAAGCCCATTTCACTGCTAAGACTGAGCCTGTTGCTCAAAGATGGACAGTCAGAAGCAAGGTGAGAAAAACAAAACCTGAGCCAGGGCAAAGACAAGGTACGGGCAGACTGACTTCAGAACACAAGGCCACTCCCCACCTTCTACCTTTGCACCAAAACTAAAACATATTTTGAATTTACTCAGAAGTCTTCTATTGTATAAGTGAACAGTGAGGCTTATGATAACTTTCACCTGCATTATAAAGCTTTGAGATTTGCTGTTATTGCCTGTATTAAGCTGAAAACATAAGAAAAAAAACAAAGAGAAAAAATCCCCAGTTCAAAACTTAAATCAGTCTGTGTAAATTCTGTGCAAGGTGGCTGGAGTTGCACATGTTTAAGGAATCCTAAACTTGCAATGATGTTGCAGTCATTTCTTGAAAATTATTTTTACGTGTACACTATGACATCAACTTGAGGATAACACTGGACAGTACCCTCTACTCCCCCCAGATTGTATTATCCACTGTACTGCTCTAGCATAAAGCATAAACAGGATTGTTTTGGTGGTAACTTAATTCCTTACACAGCAAGAAAAAATAGAACCATGTAAAATTCCTGACATAAGCAAAGTAAGGCCCTGAGCTGTGAATTTACAGGCCAAAACCAAGTAGTCATGGAAGCTCCCGGGAGCTCACTGCACAGGCTCCAGGAGTTCTTCAATCACTCAGTTATCACAGTAAAGAAGGTCACTTTGGTTTCATGACTATACATGAAATAATGCAATATGGCCTAGATGGAAATGGGTTTATTGTTTTCACTGAGGGAGTTGAGACATTGCAAGAAAGGGATAGAGAAAGCACCAACAAATTTGCTCCCTCAAAAGTGTTTTTAAAAACTGACCTGATCCTTGTTGGCCAAGAGACCAATCAGCCTTTTCAGTAGCAAAGAGCTCCAGCATCATAACTTCACTTTTTTTGGTTATTTAGAAGTAACAGTTATTGTAAATAAAAGTTAAATTCTATTGTCAGAGAAAAACCTGATAATGTGCTCCCCACCTTTCCTGTAGCCCCTTTCATTACTGGCAGGCCGCTCTAAGGTGTCCCTGGAGCCTTCTCTTCCCCAGGCTGAACACCCCAACTCTCAGCCTGTCCTCACAGGGGAGGTGCTCCAACCCCCCCTGATGATCTCCATGGCCTCCTCTGGCCCTGCTCGAGCAGGTCCGTGTCCTGATGTTGGTGCCCCCAGAGCAGGACACAGCACTCCAGGGGGGGTCTCACGAGAGCAGAGTAGAGGGGGAGAATCCCCTCCCTTGAGGGGACACACTTCTCTTGATCCAGCCCGGGACACGGTTGGCTTTCTGGGCTGTGAGCGCACACTGCTGGCTCACAGTCAGTTTTCCATCCACTACTACCCCCAAGTCCTTCTCCGCAGGGCTGCTCTCAATCATAGTAACTGTAAGACATGCTGTAATGAATTCATGTAAGTTCTCTGTAATTCACTCTGTAATTCACAAGCAGGTGGCCCTCACATTTAGCTTAACCATTTACACTGCTTGTAACATCTATTTTGGGTGCTACAACACTGAGTTCACATGAACTTATGAAAGTATCATTTGCTCCTATTGTTATTTTTACACCACAGTTAATTGATTTCCATAATTCCAATAGGTTTCTAGCCTTTTAATTGCTTTCCTACAATTATGCCTAAGACACAGTTCCTAAGAAATCCTTTTAAAAATCACTCAGAGACATCTGTGCACATTTAGGACCACTATGGTGTATGTACAAATTTTCATGTCTTTCTTTTGTTTTTGTCACTGTGCCAATTTCTGCTTGCAAGTCCACCTGAAATTGGGGCTTTTCTTTCATAGAGAGAAGGTAATAACACATCTAGGGCACTCTGCAGAGGCTAAAACTAGTACTCCCCATCCAGAATTCAAATACAAATAAAGACAAACCGGCCTTTCGTCTGCATTTTTCTTTTCAGCCTTCTGCATCCTCTTTAGTGAAGCAAAAGCTGCAGTACTAGAGAAACTGGAAGCTGGTGACCAGAAACCTCTGCAGGGGAAAGCAAAATAAAGCCCCAAATGCAGACCTGAGCTGACTGCATTAACACAAAAGAGTCAAAACTAGATGAAAGTAACTGCAAACATCCAGGCAGATCCACCTTTCCATGTTTCAGCAAGCTGCCAGGGAAAGGCACCTCCCTTCACAGTACGTGGTTGCTGCTGTAAAAGACCAAGTTCTCACTACTTTTACTGCAGATTCCCCAAGTGATAAGCAGTGAATCTGGCTTTCCTTGAAGCCCTTAACTCACTATTTTAAGAGATCTACGTCTCTCCTTGAACTCTCTCTTATCACAAGCACATGCTTCTACCTGAAAACCACCCTCTCCTTCCTCCTGCACTTCTGCTCGGGTCCTAGTTGCAGTCAGTACCCCGACTGCCCCAAACTCAACTAAGGCACCCAGCAACCAATTAAGCAAAGTTGTACCCTGATTGAAATCATGCTGTAGAAGAAAAAAAAGACAACCCTTCTCTTCAGCTTTGCTTAGATTATTTTTAAACAATGGGGTTTTTGTTTTGGTGTTTGTTTTTGTTGTTGTTTTTTTTTTTTTTTTTTAATATATCTACCTGTCCAAATAGCCTGATGCGTTTTGCGTTTAATTTACTCTAGACAGACAAATATTACAGAAGACAACCTTGTACAAGATAAAATAGGTGAGGACTGGAGAGTCCCAAGGTAACTCTAAAAAGAAATGTCAGGAATGATGTGTTCCAATTCCTTTGCAGAGCGAGAAAAGTAATTCTAAAACCTGTCTTTCTATTTCATGTTGAGCTTGTGTCTGGAAAAGTTTCATATTCGGGAAACAGTCTAACTCAATGCTGATGTTCACTTTTACAAAAGATTCTGATATTAAGAAAGACAAAAGGATATGAAACTACAGATGGGTTTGAATAAGATGCAGTCTAAAACACAGCATGCTGAGTATTTATAAACCAAAAGCCTCATCTATCAAATCTCTTTCAAGAGGTTATTTAATCGCCATTATAGCTTTGCTACTGAATTTATATCACAGAATTAGAGCTGGAAGGGACCTCAAGAGGCCATGCTGTCTCTCCCTCACCCAGAGGCACAGCAGCCACACACTAAACATACCTGTCAGTCCTGGCAGATGCTTGTCTCGTTTATTTTTTTAAGAATCCTCCCATGACAGAGGTTCCACAGCCTCCTATGACTGTTGTGCCAGTGCAAAACCACCCTGCTGCTAGAAAGTTTTACTTCGTGTTCAACTTAGATGTCCTCTGCTGTCATTTAAGCCTGTTATTCCATATTCTGTTCACATGAACATAGGTGAGGTTTATTCTTTTTCTCTCAAAGCTGTCATTTTACATATTTGAATACAATTATGTCTCTCCCCTTTTCTTCTCCAGACTTAATAAACATAAATTCTTCAACCTTTATGCACAGCTCATGTTATCTAAACCTCTGATCACTACTGTCCTCCACATTGTTCTCAGATTACAGAGGCCAAAATTGAATTCAGAGCTCCAGCTGTAGAGCAGAATTACCACATGTGCCTTACAGACAACATTCCCCTCATCTCAGCCCGATGTTTGCCCTTTCTGCAACGTGTACAATGTCATCTCTATATACAGTGTCTGACCAAGACTAATACAGATCCCTCCCTTCAAATTGCACTGCCTGGGCATTCATCCCTCCCCTTTCTTTGTAGCACTCATCATTCCCCCAGGCACAGAATTTTGTCCTCACTGAATTGGCTACTATTTTCCAGACTGTTTCTTCAGTTCCTCAAGGTAAGACTGAACTCTTAATTCTGACCTCTGAAGTGCACCTCCATACGTGGTGTCACCAGGACATTTAATAAACACACTTTCTCTTCTGTCATCCACGACATTTATACACGACATAATAAAAGGACTGATTAACACCAGAGCAAGCACAGAACCACATGGTCCCTGGGGTTTGGCAGCTACACTTAACCACTTAATTATAGATGTACCTACTCTCAGTTTCCCTGCTTACTATGAGCCTGTTGTGGGTGGCAGCACAAAAAACCTTACTCAAACTCAAGAGTTCAAATTTCTTCAAGGACCTGGCAACAACTATTGTTAGGCTTCTTTCCATACAAATCTCCAAGTTGGTTACATTTGTCCTTCCTGAAGCCAACTGCTGTTATTTTGCTGTTTTCCCACCTTCCTTTCCCAAAACTCACATTCTATCTCTCCATGGCCGTTCTTCACCAAGTTGCCCCCTCTCACCTGCATCAAAACACAGGTCCCAAGAACCTGCTGGACAGCTTTGTGTTGTCCTGAATTCACCTGCCAGCAGAAGACAAGTTAGGCAAAATCCCACATATCTCATTCTGTACTTTGGTTAAGTGTAGCTGCTCAGGAAGCCCTTCTCAAATTCAACCTCTACTTGTGTTATATATTTACTTAAACATATTGATAGTGACAATTATTTTACTTTTTTAAAAAAAATCACTCTCTGTTGAGTAACTATTAGAGACCCAGAAAACATATCAAAAAAATTATAAGAGATGCCAAAATCTGCTCTGTTTGAAAGGGTAAAAACCCCAATTGCTAGTTTTATTTTTCCATGTGGCATGAAACAGTTACCTTTGGCCATTTTGCTTTGGATTTTATGTGGATATTTCTTAACAGCTTTTGGTTTCCTGGGTTTAATGAACGGGGTCTAGTCTGATTTTATTCTGAATGAAACCAGAAGGTATTTGTTCTGAGTGAAATTACTTTGCTCTTCTGTCCTTTACCAGGAGGTTGATCCTGCTTTAGGAGAAACAAACATAAAAGGGAAATTAAATAAAAATAAATATTTTTGCCTGTATGAGAAAGACTGCACAGTATTAGAGGGGGAAAAAAAAAAGTTACCCTGTAAAAAAACAGCCCATAATAAAACAAGGATCACAAATAGATCAAGATAGATGTCAAGGGCCTCTCAAGACAGCCATTAGCCATCGACCTAAATGTGTATCTTTCTATTTGTCTATTTTAATTAACACCTTTCATCTTGAAGGTCCTGTAAATAATTGGCAAAATAATTAGTGCAGTGACTTCACAAGAAAAAAGAAGTTAACTCTGTACGCCTGTAACAATTTGTGCAAAGTCCCGCTATTTAACATGTGTTGTATTGAGAGGGACTGGCCAATTCACCAGGAGTTTCATGTGTTCCTCAGAAGGATCTGATCACATTCCCCTTAGTTGCTGTGGGAATGGCTAATAAATACAGATTGTTGAGAAAAACTAAACCATATACAACTACGCACATGCTGCACATTTCACTTGTCCTATTTTAGCCAAAGAACGCACTGTGCATATTTGAGCAAGAGGCAATTTGCTGATCTGAAATGATCTGTTCTGCATAATAATATTTCCAGTTCTGAAAGGGACTTGTTAGTTTTGAAGACTGTGTGGCTGCTCAGGACATAGTCACTATCGCCGTATTGCAGATCTGCAGCACACATGCACTAGATGCAAACCTGCCTGGCAGCAGACCCAGAAAAACCTGCAAAGGAAATGTAACGTTGTAATCAGTTGCAGCCGCGTTGGTTATGATCCCATTAAACGAACCAGAAATTTGGAACCCTGTGCTCAATGACTGCAGTGCAAAGTGGTTGTCAAGGCAGCTGGGTGCTTAGCAAAAGAAGGCTGCACCCAGGCAGACGATCATGGGTATCTGAAGACAGGATGCGATAGATAAAAAACACGACAGAGCCAGAACCACTGTCACACAGTTTAGCGCTGAATTATGTTGAACAAATTCTGCAAAATCTGTCTTGCTTTGGAGAACTATGCCAAGCACAGCCCACTTCTATAGAAGTCCAACTATCTCACCTTCCTAGAATCACTTTCCACAACTTGCCAGCTAGCTGTCTCTTGCTATCAGACTTCAGAGAGAAACCACGATGGCTGAGAGCCCCTGGCCTTCTAGAGAATGCAAGGACAGAGTGTACACCAGTCAATGTGTACCCAAAAGACATTCTTTTTGTGTGAAGAATCAAAGCAAAATGCATGTTGGAGATAAGGAACTAAAATCAGTTACTCAAATCAATCTGCCACAGTGTCACAAAAATTTTTGCTACCATCTATGAAGCTGTCATACAGGTTGGATTTGTCAGAGGGATCTCTCCAGTACTCTTTTTCATGCATCTGCATGGATTTTTTACACATACGCACGCATGCATATGCATACACACACACAAAAATAAGAGTATCAGGTTGAATCTCAACGCAGACAGGTACCAAAAGAGGAATAAAATTAAATGGGTGCTTCTGGGGACCGAGAGAACCAGACTTTGCAAGGCTTAGTGAGTACTACCATTGTGTTCTGCAGGCAGCAGTGACAAGAGTGTGGCATCCACCTGTTAGCACTGCTTTCAACAAGCACATTTCACAGAAATACCAAGATAGAAATGAACAACTGGACCAAGTGCCCGATGGAGCATGCCTTGTGTAGTGAATTAAGTGCCACTCCACACTTTTCCACTCTGTCAGGAAGCCAATAGGGGTCAGGCACTCTCATCATCAAGAAAATGAAGGGGATATCTAATGTCCTGGGTGGGCAGAGCTCATAACTCAGACCAAAACTGAAAGCAAGTAAAATGACCGTAACCACTAATAATGGGATAAAGCAGGGGGAAAAAATGCACTATATAAGTCAATTCATGTGCATGTGCACTCCCTCTGCTTCTATATTAGCAATAAAAGTTGCTGTTCCATCACAGAGACAGAAACCACTGCCAGGATCCTGAAATATTCTTCAGACTTTCAAAGAAGTCTGAAGTCCTGCAAGTATGATTAAGGGACTGAAGCATCTGTCATACAAGGAGAGCCTGAGAGAGCTAGGACTGTTCAGCCTGGAGAAGAGAAGGCTTGGTGGGATCTTTCCAACCTGTAGAAATACCTGATGCAGGGGGAATAAGAAGGTGAAGTCAGGCTCTTCTCAGTGATGCCCAGTGGAGCAGAGGCCAGGGCACAAATTAAAACATGGGAAACTCCATTTAGACATAAGAAAACACTTTTTTTACTGTTAGCACCGTCAACAACTGTCACAGGTTGCCCAGAGATTGCCCAGAGAATCTCCATCCCTGAAGATATCCAAAACTTGACTGGACACAGTCTTGACCCACAAGCTGACTCTGCTCTGAGGCAGAGGGTGGAACTAGACTTCTTACCTCGACCATTCTGTGATATTCTCAAAAACAATAATCCACAGGTTCTGCTGTCCTGAATGAATTAAAAATCAATTGCTTGTAATTGTACTCTTAACCCCTAGCCTTCCATTACAAATTCTATCATTTAGGACTGTGAAGAAAGTCTTCCTAAAGTAAACAGGATTGCCCACTATGTGAAGTTAGAAGTTTTTTGGCAGATATGAACAAACAACAACCACTGTAAGAAGGTGTGAATTGTCTAATTAACTCCATGGGTACACAGCTGGGAAGCCGTAGAAGGATAATTTAAATGCCAACATTTAATTGCTGATCACTTTAGCAGAAATCCTCCAGGCCTGGGCATTTCACAGTCCCCTAAGGCCTAAAGACATTTTCCATGGTGACAGAAGTGCCAACAGTCCCCTACTCAGAAATCAAACCCTCAAGGTGTCCCTTCATTTCTGCAGTAGTGCAGTTACAGTGGTCTCAGGGACAATGTAACGTAAGTAGAAGGTCTGGCAGCAGGCTAAAAGAAACCGAGAAGCAAAACTGTCAGTGGCAGCTTGTGAAGAATGGAAACTATATTCACTCTAACCCCATATTCAATTTATTAAGGTCCCGACTTTCTTAACTAGTCTAGTGATGACCCAAAATTCAGAGATCATTGCTGCAGATGGTTGCAGAAGTTTAGTTTGCTGTAGAGCACAGGAGACCCGAACCAACCACAAATACTGCTGAAAAACAGTATATATGAATGAGCATGTCTGCTGGTTGAACCAAAAGAGCTCTTGCTATCTACTTTCTAGATGCTTTAAGCCACACAAAATTACAGCATCATCAAGTATACTGACCTTGAAGTGTCTTTAAAAAGGGATTAGGAAGGAAGACACATGCAAAATACTTCATACTAAAGAATGTGGTATCTCTGCAACATGAACAGCTTGATGATTTATCATGTTCAAGTTAAAACTCTAAACCCTCAGGAGGTATTTTTCAACTACAGTCACAGACGAAAGTAAACAAGATTAAGTGTGGTCACAGTCATGTCAATCTCACACAAGCGCTGAAATTTCACACGGCTGAAAGATACGGCCTTGCCTTCACCCTGCTCACATCCCAACATCCCCAAAAACTATTAGAAAAAAAAAGATTAGTTCGCTACATCCCCTGATCCCCTGGCTTACAATGTGGCCACACAGATGTTGGTACTGCCAGGTTGGAGAATGTGCAAGATGAGGCCCAGGGAGCAGGCTGACTTCCCCCTTTAAGTATATTAAAGTTACATGGAATTACTGCTTTAGAGAAAAGAAGGATGGTGTGAGTATGAACCGTAACAGAAGCAATGTGTACATCTCCAGAATAGTCCTGTAGTTCCAAACCTACGGGAATCTTTGTTACACATACTACCTTAATTCAACAAACATAAATGTGGGATAATGCCACTAATCATGTCATCAATAAAAATATCCAAAATTTTTGCGTTATGTTCCCAATTTTCTACTGAACTAAGTATCATACTACTGATTCAGTACTGGCTTCTGGACATTTCTGAAGCAGCAGCATGGCCTATCTGTCATAATACAGATAATAAACAGTGTGAAGACACAGTGACAGAAGGGGCTCTGATGCATTTTCAAAAAGGTACTTGAGGACAGAAGCTTTATTGGCGTTATTTCATTGAAATAACATCAGTAAATTTAGCTCTGGCACCAATGGACAAAATTTTAAAAAGCCAGGGCTATCCATGGACTACAACTCCTCAAAAACTACATCCTCCAGTTCCAAAAGTCTATTTTAGCCATGCGAAATTCACTTACCACAATCAAAATTACAGTTTTGCAAGAAGCACTAAGTTTTCACAAAAATATGGACTTTTTTTTTTTTTAATTTGATCCTCTACAGATGAGTTTAATATTTGGCACTGTCAATGTAAATGAAAGAAAATACGAGGTCCTTGGTGAAGAGGAGAGAAAATACTGAAATATTATTATACTACACACAGATATACATGGAGGAAAAATACTTCCCAAAACCCATGGCTGGAGTCTTTGCCACTATTAATGAACTGACCAGAAAAGGAATAGTGAATATCATTCATCTGGATTTCATGAAGACAGGTTTGATTTACAGAATGAGTCAGTGAGATAGTGAAAAACTATTAAAACACATTAAAGATTGGCTAAGGGTCAGGAACACCAGCATAAGATCAAGTTTTTAATTTATCTAGCTATCTGGACTGAACTATATAGTCTGACATAAAACTAAACTCTATTCTGTCAAAAGAAGAGTTTTATAAAACAGAAGATAAAAATGCCCTTTTAAAGCGACTCTTTGAAATGAAAATTTTAATTTCTTCTCCCTACGTTCTGCTAGGCCAAACAAGGTCATTTTGCTATTCTTATGGGGGGAAAGCTGAAATTATTGAATTGGTTTGGATATGACTTTGTATTAGATATGACTTTGATACTATGGATATTTTTGAGTGAAGTGTGTTTGATGTGGACATCAATACTATTTTATTTTATTTCCATTTTGGAGTAAAAATGGGCTTGTTTGGACAGTAATAGTAATACAGGAAAGTGTAATGTAACTACAACTAACTAACTTTGTATGGTTATTAATATACAAAATGCCTGAAAAGGGAATGGAAGTAGTTCCCCAGATCTACCCAATACTTTTGAACTACCTACTACAGGAAAATACTGTCTTCCCTTCTCAGAATATTAAGAATTCACCCCAGATTATCAGGGAGTTACCATGATTTATGCAGGGCTGTTGAGTCCCTTTATGACAGCTGTTGGAGTTTTCATTGTCATTTCCTTGAGTACCAGGACTTAAAAGCTACTGTGTAAGAATCAATTCTTCTGCCTGTGATACTGCTGCTGATCAGGATTACTTCACCTTTATTTCAGGCCAAATCCATCCCTATGTGTCATTATTTATTTATTTAGGGTGTTTTGTTTGGTTTTGGTTTGTTTTTTTTTCCCCTCCACCAAATGCCCTGAGATCAGTGCATTGCTTTCACACATCTTTTAATACATCTTTCCTAATTATTTCATACTCCTTGGGGATCTTATGTACTCAATGTCCTACAAAGAGTGGTCTTCCTCTTAAACACCTGATCTTGCACATTTCTTATAAACTGGCTACGAAGAGAAAAGAAGTGGTTTGTGCTGAGGAGGCCACTCAGCTGAAGTCTTAAGGACTGAACTTTGGATCAACTGTACTTAAAGATCCTCTTCAACAGCTTTAACACAAAAAACCCCAGCACTGCATTAACGAAAGCAATATCACCAATATGCAAAAATTTCAGAGCATTAAATAAATAATCTTGAAAGCTAGAGTAACAAGTGAAGCAATTCAAATTACAAGGTCATATGCCTAGAAAGCAGGAACGAGAATTTCTGTTGCATGCTAAATCATCAGCTGAAATTTTAAAAGAAAAGAAAAAGGTGTTAAGTATTTGATTAGCAAATGAACTGACAGTCATCAGCATGCTGTAGTTACAAAGACTGTGATTAATGAGGAGAGCCATTTCCAATATACATATAGAAGATTTCATGCTGCTAAAAAAGTCATTGGTAAGACCGCCTGTAAAACAGCATATATAGTTCTGGCTAGTCATATTTGCAGAAATTAATTTTCCTGAACGAAGGCAGAAAAGGGCTATGATGTTGGTCAGGAAATGGAAACCCTATCGTACTAAAAGAGACTAAAAGACACTGGCTGGCTTACTTTTCCAAAATGCAGACAGAATTAGGGGATGTAAGATGGCACATCAGATGGTGAACATCACAAGGGAGAAGAACTATCAAAGTTGAAGGACAGCACTGGTGAAACAACAGAAGTAAAACTTGTTGTGAATAAATTCAGGCTGAAAAGAGAGTGGTCCCAGCCCTTCAAAGGGGTGAGCTTCTGAAACCCTGTTCTCATACAAATAATAAGGACGACAGATTTAAAATGGATCTTGATAATGGATGAGATTACATAATGTTGTTACCTATTATAGAAAAGAATTGAATTTGACACATGAGCTATCTTACTGTCCTGTGTTCCTGTCACTTTTCCCAATTCCTCTGCAGCTAGGGTGCCAAGAAGTCTGCAGACAGAAAGTTGGCAGGAGTCTGGGGATACAACCACCCATACTGGTGCTTTCTTGGAAAGAAGCACTATGTACACGGGGTTCCACCAAGGCCACCCAGATCAACTGGCAGCTTCCTCGCACCACCCTGCCTGCCTGAGTCGAGCCTGGTCGCAGAGAGCCAGCACAAAGCAAAGCAGCAGCTCACACTCCACGCTTGTTCGTTGGACTCTGCTACCTGTGGTGACAGTGGCAGAGTCCCACTTTTGGATACGGGCACTGCTGAATGAACACTCTTGGCTGTTAGCGGTTCATCTGCTTGGATTTTAGCTGATGACTTGAAGATGGCACTGGACGGGGAATTTCCTGTAATTTTCTAATGCTGTTCTTGTCTACTTTTACTATCCTGATTCAGGGATGAAGTAACCCAAACCAAATCTCAAGTGAAGGCATACGTACCATTTATCCAGTAGACATCACACACACATTTACACAGCATTTTGTTACATCCTGTTGGCCTTTACAATGGTTTGTTACTGTTCCTATATGCTACTCTCCACAGGGATAATGTTTCTTCTGAGGTATCTGCAGCATCACATAGACTATTTCTTCCTGCAAGGCTAAAACTACTAGGAAATCTACCTGTGGGTATTCTGCTGTTCTTTTACAGGAATATCACATTTGTAATTGATTAAAAATTTAAATCACATTCCTGGTGCTACTGTGAAAGTTGCACTTCAGGTCCAAGAATTTATTATGAAGCTGAGAAAAATCAACATATTTGGAATGATAGAGTTGTTCCAAAAATAAAAATGAAGCAGAAACTGGCATTTTTTATTTTCAGTATACATGCTGCTATTACATATCAGAGTCTTATAATCACAGAGCAATATGTATTATAATACACAGACCTATCAGGGCAATACTTATATTCCAGAATATGGGGCGGCACAAACACACAAACCCCAGTTCCTCAGAAGCCATTCTAACACTCCAGGATGTCCTAACCAGATACTTCACATCTTTTAAGCAGAAGATTAAACATGTCATGAAAACCCATCCCACAGCTTTAGTGGCCTCACTTCAAATGAAGTCTTACAGAGAATTTAAATTCTTGCACATTCATCTTGGTATGATGTAAGAGTATTGCTGCTAGAGGCCAAGTCCTCTGAGGTATCAAGCACTGCCTGAGGACTCTAAGAGTTCTTGTCTTTCATCTGGGTATATGAATATTCCATGTTATGCCAAGGTCAAAAGCCAGGATTGAAGTGCTAACCTGGTTTACATTTCAATACTTAAAAGCACCACACCTGATCTGGCTCTCCTTAGCCTGAATTACAAAATCCACAACTTCCTCGCAAAAGTGCTGCTGAGGCTAGCCTGAAGACCTTTGTCCTTATGCTACAAATTTTCTTTTTCTTCCTGCTATGCATATTTACCCTTAGACAACATCTAGCTCTTAACCTCATCTGCCACTTCACAAGCTGTCAAATGACTATTCAAGCACTAAAAAAAATGAAGGGTCTGTTAAGTTGTAAATTAAATGACAGTCTATAGCTGAAAATTAGCAGTAACGTGCCCAAAACTTTATTGATTGCTAAGAAAAGGTGAATAACCCCTCCTACAGCTGGCTGTGTAATTACTGACCTTTAGAACCCAAAAGCTATTAATTTAAGAACTGATAGCAGTGAACTAGCAAATGAGTTATTTTGCAACAGGACAGTAAAGGCTGTCAAGATTTTGCATGTGTTCAGCGCCACCTTGAATAGTATTGTTACATGGCTATATTTTCCATTTTAACGCAGAATATAACTCAAGCTACATTGGGACATAAAACGCCTGTCAACTAGTTCAGATCAGTGGGAATGTAGCCACAGATACTGAGGCCTTTCAGTACGTTTTAAGAACTCAACATCCTTCCAAAAAGGTTTCTAAATTACTGTTAAAGGCAGGAAAATTGTATTGCCAAGCTCAGCCACTCTGATACATGTACTGCAAACATTTCATCTGCCCTCAGAGATAAAGACGGGAACAGCCGGTAACAGGAGAATAGCAGACAGTAATCCGACATCAGTAAAGTTTCTTTACATATGGGACACACACACACACACACACACACACACACACACAAAGCCCACCACTTCTCTTAATACTGCTGAGTTTAGTCTGTTGCAGACTCTAGTACAATTCACAGAAATAGTCGTTTAAAGACTATTAATACAAACGTGCTCAGCAATATTTTAACTTGTTTCTTTTCCTTCTCAATAATAAGCACTTACCAAGAATGAAGAGATAGTTGCCTTTTGACAAAGCAAACGACATTTTAAGAGCACTGGTCCAGCGGTGGCATTTACAGTAAGAAAAATTTTAAAAGATACAATAACTGGAAGTAATGAAAGAAAAAGGTATCTGACCTGGTGCAGATGTCCTTCCATGAAGAGTAGTTTCATTAGGCAGGAGATCTTTTGAATTGGAAGTGAATGGTGATTGTCTAAATGTGTCTTCAGAAAAGAAAGGGCTACAGGAAAAATATAAGATGTTCTTTTGTAAACAAAATAGCAGTTAACGAAAGAAGAAAATATGATTCTTGACCCTAACATCTAAATATTGTGACAAATACCATCTTGTTATAAGCCCTGTTTCATTTACAGAATTCATGCCGAAAGATATGCAGACCATGAAGCAAGGTGTGGAGAAGAGGCATGCTTGGTAAAATTGTATCTCAGTGAAAGCTGAAGTCCTCCCAAAAGGCTTTTAACTACATTTTATCAGCTCAGATTTGCTATATCACAATACAGTATGGATCATTAAAATTAATGCTTTAAAAATTTGTATTCTACTGTCCGAAATTTTGTATTCAACTGTCATACCTGGAGAGCACAATCAGGAAAGGTGGAAAACATTATTATTCAATAATCTGAGGTCTGCAGTAATTATTTTTAAAACAAAAATTTTCAAATTCTAGGTTAAGATGCTACTTAGATAGTTTTCTTTTGACACGGCATTACCTAATGAAATTAACTCCATGAGTTTGATTTTTAAAACAGGAAACAATTCATATAAGCTAACTGAATGGTTACTCCTCAAAGAGTATTAAGTGCAAATATTAACCAGCTACTTGACTCCAAAAAGCACAGCATGCTTTGGTTTTAATTAACAGGCAGTAAAAAGTCAATTTCAATAGTGAATTGACATTTCTGTCAAAGTATTTTGTTTTCTGCTCAGTTAAAGATCATAACAGAAACAAAAATACCTCGACTACAGTACAGACAGACATCAGTAAGAAAAAATTCAAAATGAAAAAGGACAGTCTTTCTTGGAAAACTGTTTTCTAAGGCAGTGTATTCCATCTGTATGCAAACTATCAATTTCTTCTAAGCAAAATGAAAACTACAGTAAATCTGATCACTCTTATATTGAGAATCCTTAACAGGCAGGTATATAGCGGGTGTCTTAAAGGTGCAGAACAGGAGGCCACCTCATTTCTGCAGCCTGTTCTTATTCAGTAATAAAAGCCAAAAACCTTTTCAGGATAAAGATCATAGTATGAGGTATTATGAAGCATCGCACAGCGGGCAGTTCAGACCCAGAGACTGTGCTAGCAGCACCAACCAAGTTGACCCTACCAGACCAGATTCCCACAGTGTCAATCCAAACAATTGCACTGGCACAACTTTCCCCTTATACAGTCTTTCTGCAGAGAGTGAACAAGGTGTCCTCCACCGAGTCACTTGTATTCTTAGTCAGATCTCTTCTGCCTTTGCGAAACTTGTTGATAATTAACTTGATCATGTATCACTTCAGGCAATCACATTATTTACTTTCTCACCAATTTTTTTGGCCATTATTCATTTTGTGCTGTTGCACTTGTGACAGTTAATGGGACATTTTGGTACTTCTACAGAAGTTTAAACGTGACCATAAACACTGTTGACATTAGGTTGTGCTGAAGGGTAAGGCATGAAACTGTCCTAAATCTGAACAATTTCGTGTACACAGATAGCTGAACAATGCATAATACTGAAGAAAATAAGTGATTGGGATAAAGCAAAACAGCTCCAGCCCACATGTGCAAAACTGAACTTTTTCCAAGACTCACACTGCCACTCAGGGGTGACATAATACAAAACAGACTGACGCTGTATAAAAATATGGCATCATTTATTGCAACATTTTTCTCAGTGGTTTAATAAAGATTTGAAAGAAAAACATCAATAAAAAAAAGCTTTATTACTGTTGTAACTCTTCAAAATCTTGTAATCTGCTCAGGTTTCCATATTGGCCTTCCTTAGATTCAGTCACTGGGACACTGCTTATTGCCGGTTCTAAGCAAAACGGATGATGTAAAGTTTATCTATTTCAGGCTAGGCCATGTATCATAAGCAGGTTGCTGTTGTAGACTGCATCATGTTGAGTCCCAAGGATTTCCCTCTCTGCCATCGGCCTCCAATGAATTACAGAACCATTCTTGGCTACCTCTTTTCTGCCTTCTTCTAGAATGGCAGCTGAGTCTCTTCAGTATTGGGCCTATCATTCTTTTTATTTCAGCAGATACATCCTCCAATTCCCAGTTCGAAGTATGGAGGGAGGAGCTCCTGCTTCGTAGTACAAAACCATGCAAATTATTCTCAGTCACTGTGCAAAGTCTCTTCTAATGAAGCTTAAGCTTTACAATTTTTTTCTCTGGCTGTACTTTTCCAGTTTTATGGCTACGCAGTTCTCTAGATGAAAGAAACTTATCTTGGCATCTTACGCTGGCGTACTCACTTCCCGATCATTTGCTTCTCCACTTTCTGTCTTTGTATCACAGATGGCAGGATCTACCATCTCACTCAGCCATTGAACTGTGAGGAATCCTTGCCAGTTTCGGCTGCTTAAGCGAAGTCATATGGAAGTATATGATTGTAAAGTCCAGGAATACTCACAGAAGGAATAGCAACAGATAGGCAACAGTTAGAAAAGTTAGTATGGAATAAGCCCTTTTGCTGGGCTTTGCAAGACTCTCACCAATGACACAGCTTAATCTCTCTGCTCCCCAGTTACTCACAGGTGGACAACACTGACCTCACTTTGGCTCTCTGCAGCTGACAGCAAACTTCACATAACAATTGTTATTCAAATGCCTTTCTGTCATTACTCCAGATGTAGGTTGGTGAGCCAAACTGCAACACCACACGTTTTCTTAATGCAGTCTGAGTGCCTCTATCTTCCACTGGCTGCTCCATCACATTCTATTTTTGAGAAGGCGTCATACCCTTACCAGTAAAGACTTCCAGCTGTTTGGTTTTGGGTGGGTTTTTTTTGGCAAGGTCTTTCAAGTCAATCTGTTTGAGCTCGTGGGGTTTAGTAGATGGACTCCCTTCCCCTTAAGAAGCTCTTCTTATTCATGTCTTCTTCTGTTGATAAGATAGGTGAGATAAGAAAAGCAGCGGGAAGAACTGAATCAGGCACTCAGCATTTCATGCCCTGATGGGTAGCAGCCATTATCAGGACTTCTCAGTAAAACTCAGTGCAAGTTTGACAACAGCTAACTATGCTACCCTCTTCGAAGCTGGCAGCCAGAAGAAGGGGAAATTCTCTTTGAACTGTCCTCAACCTTTCCAGTTTGAATTATCTCTGATAGATCCAAAAGTAGCTCTGGATTCTCACACCAGTCCTGCCGGTAACATCACAGGACACTGAAATCTATTTTCAACTATTTGTCACACACACACCCCCACACCCCCACACCCCCCCCCAAGGCACACTGGATGGTTAATGAGTAGTCGGGCAATATACACATCTATCTCCATTATGCATCTTGCAGGGTTATGCTTTTTAAGTAGTCACAGGAAGGCTATGCAGGCTGCACATTGCACAAATTCCCAAACGAGCAAATATGGGAAGCATTCACAGTAGCTAGAAGTTAAAAGCTCAATTTAATTATCTTTCAACTTGTAACATCCCTAATGTACATTTACTGAGCTGATCAGTTTATTAAAAACAAATTATTTATTTATTACAGCTACTGTGAATGAATGGGATAGGCCTAGGAATTTAAGAACATATTTTAGAGATATTTTCTTCTGCAACTGAAATGCTTTTCAATTTCTGTCTGGACAAAGTCGTCTTTGTTAGCAAGCACCGAACATGCTGGGAACTTCTGTAGAAGGGGCTGCAGAGGCACAGAAGGTCTTACTGTCATTTTTGAGGGAACTCTTCATCACTTTGGTGCACTGTCTCCAACCCATCCACACTGACATGGGAACTTTTAGGCAGGAAATAAACGTACCCTTGTCAAACCCTAACTTCTCCTCGCCATGGGCTCCTAAGTTTTTACCAATTCTAGGTACCACTTACTACGTAAGAGCTTTGAATTTTCCCAGAGGGACACCTCACTTAGCTGCTCATGTATATGCAAACAACTTTTGTGGGCTTGCTCCCAGCCACAATACTGTAAAGTGAATGTTTCTTTAACAGCATGTGCTGTAACTGGATCATGTTTTTAATTCCTGGGTAATTTCATTTATTGTATTAACGTGGCTGTAATCTTTAACAAATGTTTCATTAGCATTGTCTTACAGTCTGACTTCTAAAAATTCATCTCTAGAAGGCATTGAGAAGATAGAAATACTGATCTGAAATTTTATTAAAGAAACACGAGTTTGACAGAAGACTGAATCAAAATCACCTCTTCTAACATTGGTCCATGTCTTGAAATCCAGCTGTCATCCTGTTTTTCCCTCAAGCACTGCATGTACTATGCAGTTTCTTTTAAGTTTCAGTTTTTGTAGAAAAAGATAGAAAAAATAATTCTTAAAATGATGTGTGAATACTTGATCAAAGGAGAACAGTCATTTTGGCCCAAAGGCCTTTTGTCTCATGAACTCTAAGCAATCAGATCTACAGGTGTAATTTTTCAGATATAGGTTACATTACTCATGAAAGTATCTTACACTTGTAATATCAGGTCACATTTGCAGGAGACAGACACATCTGAGTTCACAAGGCAAAATGAAGCAATGCCATTTACACTACAGCTTTGCAGATAACAATGGACTGTACTTACCTGGCTGTAGTTCTGATGGCGTTATCTTTATTGTGGTTGTGCTCTTTGCTCACCTTTTCTGCAGAGGAACATACATGGGTTTTTTTGTGATTAGCATGTATCATATTTTCCCTATCAGGTTTTATTCAGCAGAAGTATTTCAATGTTTTATGATAACAGCATAATCCAGGGTAATTTAGGGTAAACGGTTACAGCATGGTTAGAGAATGGACGTGACTTTATTCAAACTAACACCCAACAAATTTTTTCAGCTTCATTATTAGTGCTCCATGCAAAGTGTGTGATACAGGCATTCATTAAACACAGTGCTGATATCACTGCCTTTATGTAACAGCTGAGGTTCACCTTCTTTGTCAAAACAAACGGACAGCGCGGCCCCAGGAGCACTGTCTGCTGCAGCCACTGGCCACTTATGCCAGTAACTGCCATCTATAGGTTCCCCTACACTCCAAGGCCTGGATCAACCTGTTGTCACAAATTATTCAATTAGCTTTCAAAAATACAGGAGTTGAACTCCGGCTTTTCCAATTCAGTTCAAATATCGTGAACCTGACCTGACTGTCACAGTGCTCTAAAGCATATGCTAACTATGGGGGACATTTGGCAAGGCTTTTGCATTCCAAATGTGAGGGTAGAAGGGCTCTGACTCCTATTATTTTCCAGCCTTAGCAATCTCACACTTTCACAGTACCTTAATGGTTATACACAATCTCTTTTTGTTCTTTAAATTCAACCATTTACTATTTCCACTGCTTTTACCTGATAACTGGAAGAGCAGCTCAGATGCCATCTTCACTGATATATCTTGGCTGAATAGATTTCTTTCTGGGAGCACACGACCTTCTGGTGCCTTCTGTATGTGTTCACTAATGTCTCGCCCTAATAAAGTGTTGTAGCCAACATTTTGGCTGGGTTGGCTGGGTGACACTGAAGACTGCGAATCATGAATGTCAACTTCCATTGGTTCTTCCTTTATCTTTACCATCTGGGTTTCCTTGTAACTCTCAGCTGCAAATACGTATTTAAAAAAAAAAACAAAAAACAAACAAACAACCGCCACAATTATTTAATTAGGCTACAATTTTTCAGAGTACTCAAAGCAGGAATCACAATTACAAAGTTATAATTTGTATACTATATCACTGCAAATGTTAAGAGAAGCAAGCAGCTGACTGCTACAGTATTCTTCCGGGGGTTATAAATAGATGCAACCTCTTGAAAAAAAAAATTCCAACTAGAGAGCAGAAAACAGTTGCATATTTGTAAATCTGAGCGTTATAGCACTTTCAATGAATACTGGATGATCACACACCACTTCACCATGCTTTGTTTTTACTTATTAACTGAAGTTGCAACTACACACCAGCCCTCCAAAGGTGGGCACTGAAGACCTCTTACAAACTCTACATTACTCTTTTCTTAGCAGAAGTTCCAGCATGGACAGTCAGAAGTACTGGTATGGGGACAGATGAGGAGGAAACCTCATCTGCTCCTCTTTCATTCTCTTTATTAAACTAAAAAACAGGCAACTATGTGAAAAACCATTTTGTCCTAGGTGCATATGCTTTCAAGATGAGAGGAGTATTCTGGGGCCCATGCTATTCTAAAGTCTGATTTTGTAACAAGCATATATATTTCCTCATACATTATTGACCTTAACGACGATAACAATAAACCCAGATCCTTTCCTCCATGCCGCCTTCTCCAGTGTCTTAGGTCTAGCAAACAAAACCATAGCCTAGAAGACAATTTGTAGTTCGCTTTCCACACTTGAGATTCCCAGGTGTTGCTGAATGCTCTGGTTTGGCTGCAAGGTAAGTGATCATTTTTTCTTCAGAATAAAAGCTCTGAAATCTCAAAATCAAGGTTCCAAGGTAATTTGCCTACCACACCCCAAATACCTATACAGTCATTTGGATTCAGACTTTCTGCTGTGGAAAGAGAAGTTAAAACCTGTAGAATTTATTCTCAGTTTCGTTTCAGAGAAAGATGATGAGGTTTTAAAATATTTTCATTCAGAGTGCTCCTGAAAGGACACAGATACCATGGCAGAACTGCCCAACTAAGTGTTGCCTCTGCTAGCTAGATGCTGACCAGACACTCTGGAAACAGGCAGCCTAAAACAGGCAATATGCCTGGGAGAGTCAAGAATATAGATAAATTCATGAACATTAAATACCAGAAGGGCCATCCAGGTAAGGAATCATTCCAACAAAAAAATGTACATGGGATTTATTAATTTTGCCTAAACCTGTACATGTACTTCTGGTACTAGGCAAGATACTGAAAACCTTAAGAAAAATCTGCTTCTGTTTACTCATGATTAGCACATGCCCTAAATTGTCCCCTACGTAGCCTCCACAGCTGGAGTCAAGGGAAAACGTGAGTTTTGAATTTCTCAGACTTCATGAGCTGAAGGAAGAAAAGACCACCCTAGCATCCAGCAAAAGAGGCCATGGTAAAGGGTAGGGACAGGTACACTGCAGCACACAGAGCCAGAGAAGAGAGAGCTTAGGTGCTGAGGGGATTAGATTCTGGGGGAGAAGTCTGGCCCTTGTCCAGACTGGGGGGGGGACATGATCAGATCTATGACCATGGGCCAGCATGTTAACTGGTGCAGACAGGGGCTGGCTATCCTGATGTCACTGGTGGAGGTCACTGATGGAGGCACTCTGCACAATGAGTTCCCTCACATGGAAGTTTCCTTGTTATCTCTCAAATTTTGCTATTTAGAAGGCTCTGATATTAAAATTAAATAAAGGAATACCAGTTCATAAGAAAAAGCCCAAACACAAACAGTATTTTCTATTAACTTTGAATCAGAGAGAAGAAAAGGGGCCAGAGGGGAATCCACTAACTTCACTTGATAAATTAATCTGTTGCTGCTCTGGTTTTCCCCTCCTCTCTAACTCACATATGATTGTGTCAGCCTCACAGATTTTATTCCAAGTGTGAATGTTTCAAACACCACCCAGCCTTTTGTTTTCAATGACACAATATTACAATGAATCTCAGAGGCACCAAAACGTAGTTTGGTCATCCCTGATAACACCTTCAAATGGTTGGTGTGATCCTGTAGTCTCTAATCAAACAGGCTCCCTTTAGCATGAAGGTATATGCATTCCACCTAAAATTAAACTGATGCGTGTCACCAAGTCCTTTTTTATTCCCTTCATTTCTCCCTCTCCCCACTTTCCTGTTGTTCTTAAGTGGAGAAAAAGTGGCTTTGCTGCCTACAGATCTTAAAAAAAAATTTAAAAAATAATCAAAGCTAGGAGATAAAAGCCACTTGGGTATGTGCCAGGAACAATTTACATGAAGTGCTTTCAATCTTTTCTTATGACATTTCTTGACCTTTAAAAGAAACATATAAACACTGATAAAAATCATTACCATCTACGATTGACCAAATACATTTCAGACTTTCAAAATTTTCAGTGAATTCTCAACTGAAGACAAGTTAGAAATACCATGTAATGCCTTTTTTGTCCTGTTAAGCAGATGAGTTTTTTTATTATTATTTAAAGCGTCCATTAGCCTCTTATAAAACCACAGAACACTGCATCTGTGTTGAAAAGTGTAAAAATAGCATGCTGTGCATTAAAAGTGAAACACGGAACAGCAACGGAATGCATCAGGTAACACTGTCAATCAAAAGCTCAGGTAACTCCACAAACAAATGAGTTCTTCAGATGTCTGAGAGACCGAGCTCTGCACCCAGCTGCCAAATATAGGTGCAGAGTCAAGCTGACCTTTGCTGCCCTCTCTGCTTTTAAAATATTCTTTCTATTTCTGTTCCTGCCCCACACAGTTTAATTCCTCGTCCTGCAAATGCTTTTGAATCGGACAAACTGATACGACCCCAACTAAGGCAAGAGTCAAGCAATACTGATGACCTTCTCTCCCTCACAATCAGCTAGCACTCAAACTGCCCTAACTAAATTTACATATTTGATCATTTCCTTTGACCTTTATCTTCCCAGCTGCACCCTTTTGATCTGACAGAATGTCCCTGCCAAAAGTGAATCCTGTCATACTCCGATTCCCAAAAGCAAACGCAGAAGACTGAAGCAGCGTGTCTATGATAATTTCACAAGAGCCAGCCAAAGGGAAACACAGTCAGTCTGTCCCATGAGCAGCAATCATAGCCATACAAGCTGTGCCAAGATCTTGTGCTGGTAAAAGACTGTGATTAAGGTTATACCCATACCCATCTCACCATACAGTCAGTCAAACTGTAACTTCTATCCTGAAAATTTTTTTCCCTTCTGTGGTACAGACAGTTCATTTGTGGAGTAAGGTGATATCCCTTATTTCCTTACACAGGTATCTCACATGATTACAGTGCAGCTAAAGTTTTTCAAGTCAAGGACTCGTACATTGAAAGGTCTCCTGGTTCAAATAATTAAAATCATTATAGCTTTGGCTTTTTTCCACTTTTGCATTTCTTCTTGAGTAGATGGGCTAGGTTAAATAAACTGCAATGTATCAGAACACAACGTTAGTAGACAAGACTCACTTTCTTCATGTCAGATTTTAATAGAAGTACAGACATCTAAGACTCAAGTAGCTTTAAAGTATCCAGACCATGATCTCCTAAACATCACAGAATCAGCTTGGTTGGAAAAAGCCTTGAAGATCACCTAGTCCAACCATTAACCTCACACTGACCATTCTCAACTACAACAGATTCCTCAGCGCTGGATCAACCCCTCCAGGGATGGGGACTTCAATACCTCCCTGGGCAGCCCATTCCAACGCCCAACAACCCCTTCTGCAAAGAAATGCTTCCTAATAGCCAGTCTTAACCTTCCCCGGCACAGCTTGAGGCCATTCCCTCTTGTCCTGTCACTTGTTACTTGGCTCAAGAGACTCATCCCCAGCTCTCTGCACTCTCCTGTCAGGGAGCTGTAGAGGGCCATGAGGTCTCCCCTCAGCCTCCTCTTCTCCAGACTAAACTCAGATCACCGTCCCTTTGAATTCCTTGCTAATCTACACCGTATTTTTCGTTTCCTTAACTGCTTTGTGTAATCTCTGGGCATACCAAAACTGCTCTCCCGTTTTGTTTAAATACTTGCCAAATTCACATGGGACCTGCACTGTCGTTGTGCAGAATGAGATGTTACACCATTAAAAAGAGTACATTTAGTAAATTAATTGGAAAGATCCCAAGTTCAGAAGCCAAAAGAAAACACAATGGACAAATACAGTCACACAGCCATAATTAAAAAACGCAAGTAAAAAGATTAATAACAGCAGAGTTTTTTACAAAACAATCCCACCCACAGTTAGATCATGCAAAAAAAGAGGCACTGAATACTGTTACAGGAATCTCGTTTAAGATCCATTTTTTTACAAAGTACATATCAAATAGCTTTACGTTTCTAAGGAACCATGAACTGCAACCGTAGCATCACATTCTTATTCTCCATATGAAGATATTATGTTCCAAGTGTATATCTCCAATTCATCAAATAATTATGCAACATCTAATGGATAAAGATAATATTTTTCTTAACTACTTTCTTTTGGACAAACTCAAAGACAGGCATCTCCAGCTTTACTGCATTTTCTCTTTGACTACTTCTCAAAGACTGGGGTTTCTTTTTTTATTCAGGGGTTGGGGCTTTTTCGTTCATTTTTTTTGTTAACTTATTAAAACAAACATCTTAAACATCAACATTGAAGGCCCAAAGAATTACCAGTGCTAATACATTTGCATACCCACACATCACACATTAAGGCCTTGCTGTATGCATGACTGGCAGAGTTATAAACGCTTAAATTCCTATTCTAGGGAATACACAAAACTGAGTGGTTATGCTAATAGTGCTTTACTTCAGGAAACAAACTCTGAAGTCTTTTACAGAAATATAACCATATGA
>NW_020799155.1:287400-353611 GCF_003259725.1 Athene cunicularia | reverse complement strand
ACTAACCCCCCCCCCCCCCAGTTCCCTCAGCCGCTCCCCGTACGACCTGTGCTCCAGACCCTGCACCAGCTCCGTTGCCCTTCTCTGGACACGCTCGAGTCATTCAACGGCATTTTTGTAGTGAGGGGCCCAAAACTGAACACAGGAATCGAGGTGCAGCCTCACCAGTGCTGAGTACAGGGGTGAGATCCCTTCCCTGTCCTTGCTGGCCACACTATTGCTGACACAAGCCAGGATGCCCCTGGCCTTCTTGGCCACCTGAGCACACAGCTGGCTCCTGTTCAGCCGGCTGTCAATCAACACTCCCAGGTCCCTCTCTGACTGGCAGCTCTCCAGCCATTCCTCCCCAAGCCTGTAGCGCTGCTGGGGGTTGTTGTGGCCCAAGGGCAGCCCCCGGCATTTGGCCTTATTGAAACTCCCCCAGTTGGGCTTAGCCCATGGCTCCAGCCTGTCCAGGTCTCTCTGCAGAGCCTCCCTACCCTCGAGCAGATCAACACTCCCACCCAATTGGGTGTCAGCTGCAAACTTACTGATGTCTGCTATTCATTTAAACCTAACCTGGATGAAGCTCAGAACAACAGCACAGCAACGAACACTGCTCATCTCACAGAAGATGAACTAAATCATTTAGTATGCCTTCTGCTGTTAACTTTGCGATACAGAAGCATCTTAACAAAATAAGATTATTGCCTATGTCATTCATCTCTGAAGGCCTAACAGTGTCACCTCAAGGTGTAGCAGTAGGAGTACTTCTGATATTTAGTCTCAGACAATGCCTCTCTACAGCCTAGGACAGAGATGGCCAAGTTTTAGAAAGACTTTATTCAAGCTACTTCTCCCAGAAAATTCAGATTACCACAATCCAATGCAATTTGTGACCAAATCAACATGTGCCATTGTGGCAACCAAGGCCAACTGTATCCTGGGCCATACTATCAAACCTGTAGCCATCAGGTAGAGGGAGGAAATTCTTACCCTCTATTCTGTGCTTATGTGACTGCATTTAGAGTACCATGCCCCAATTCGGGGCTCCCCAGTACAGGACGGACACTGACATCCTGGAGCATGTTCAGTGGAAAGCTATCAATGCTATTATGCTGAAAAACATAAGAGGAGAACAGCTAAGAGAAGTAGGTTAGCTCAGCCTTAAGAGAACAACACTAAGGGGACACTTTATTGCTATCAGCAACTCTCTAAGGTATAAAGAGAAGGCATAAAGAAGCTAGTCAGAATTCTCTCAGAAATGCATAATGACGGTAGAAGAGGCAATAGGCAAGTCAGAACATGGGAAATTCTGTTTATATATACAGAGGAAAAAAAAAACCAACATCACTGCCCAGATGGTGAAATAATGGCACACATTGCAGAGAGAGGTTGGGTTCCCCATCCTTGGACACACTCAAAATTTAGTAAGACCATCAGCAGCATGGTCTCGTTGGACCTGTCTTGAGCAAGAGTTTGTGTTAAGATGAATCCCGGAGGTCCCCTCCAAACTAAATTATTACATGAATCATTGTCACTAGATCAGATCAGCTACAGGTTCATCTAGCAGAATTTTCAAAACCTCCAAGCAAGGGAGGCTACAGCATCCTTGGGTAACACTTGTTCTAGTGCTGCACTAGAAATTTTTCTTAATGTCCGCTTTGAACCTTTCAAGCTTCAGCTGGTAGCTGTTGCCCTGTTGGGATTCTAGAGGGCTTTCTGCGAGAGAATGGACATGTGAGCAATCCTGTGTGAGAACAAGACTGATAAGAGCCTCAGCCTGAGCAAGAATACGATAAGGATGTGACCCTGAACGAGGGGGGAGAAACTCGACAAGACAAACAACCCCCGGAAGGGGTTGGGACAGAAGAGGAATTTACACAAGGCAGGAAGCCTGGCAAGGCTGATGGGGCACTTTTTATCCAATCATAAGAAGGTTTAAAGCGCGGGCTAAGTTAACTGTCCAATCTTGAGGACTTGTACTGCATGTTACGTGTGTGGGAGAACATTATGAAAGGGCTTTCTTAGCTGTAATAAACAGGCATTGCTTGATCACAGTGGTCGCGTGCATACTCAGCTCTCCCGCATTGCCCCTTCTTTTACCATTTGTCACAACAGAGAAGAGTTTGACTCCACTGCTTTTCTAAGTTTCTTTCAAGTAGTAGCAGGCTGTGATTAAAACTGCCTTTAGTCCCCTTTGCCAGACCAAACAGGCCCAGTTCCCTCAATCCCTCCCCGTAATGTTATGAGCCCTCGACCCTTAATCAGGTCTGCGGCCTTCCTCTAGTTTGTCTACTAAATCTCAACAGCGCTTCTGAACTAGGGAGCCCCAGACTGGTACAGTATTCCACACGCAGGTAGTAGAAAGGTTAAGGAGCATCAGGGAATCTAGAGAGACTGGTTGAATCAAGCTCTGCCCTCTCTGAGATAGAAAGAGGAACAGTCACCAAAAAAAAACCCAAGACCAAGGAGATCTTGTATCCTCCCCCCACTAGGCTGAAGGCAGCAGCTTAAAGGAAAGGAGTGAATGGAGGCAAGTCCACGCTCAGGTTGGCAGGCAAACCCCCTTCTCACCCACCTCGTCTCCCCAGGTGCCTTTGTACAACAGCTATGAGGCTCTGGATGTGGAAGGCCAGCCAATGGATGAAGGGGATGATGGTCCATTTACACCAGAGGTGTTGCCAAGGTCAGAAAGGCCTAACCCCCGTATCACAACCACCTCCATGAGAAAGAAAAGATGGGTTACAGCTGTAGGCGACTACCTTCTGAGTGGAACAGAGGGACCAGTACACCAGACAGACCATCCTCTGAGGGAAGTCTGCTGCCTTCCTGGGGCCTGGGTTAAGGACATCACTAGAAAACTTCCTAGCCTGCTATGAACCTCAGACTATTACCCATTACTGCTCTTCCATGTGGGTGGCGAGGAAGCAGCAACACATAGTCTAAGGGCAATCAACAGAGACTTCAGGGCCTTGGGATGGTTGGTAAGGGAATCTGGAGCACAGGTTATTTTTTTCCTCTCTCCTTCCAGTTGTGGGCAGAAACATTAGCAAAAACAGATGGACCCAGTTTATTAATACATGGTGTCGCCACCACAATTTGTTTTTTTCAATAATGAGATGGCCTACATGACACCAGGTCTGCTGGCATCAGATGAGATTCATCTTTCTCAAAAGGGAAAGAAGGTCTTTGCTGATGAGCTAGCAGGGCTCACTGGCAGAGCTTTAAACTAGACTTGAAGGAGGATAATATCAGGCTTGCCTGTGACAAGCTGTGGGATGACACATCAAGGTTAGAGGGACTGCGTGCTAGCGAGGGCCCTCTGCCTGTTGCTCTGAGCCATGCTGGCTCCACTACAGCACACTTGAAGTCTTTCAGAGATGAGCCAGAGGCTTCTGAGGTATGAGCCAGAGGCTTCTGAGGTAATAGGAGCCAACAGGGAAACACCAGTGAAATACCTCAAAGGAACCTGTTCCTCTAAGAAGGTGATATGGCCAACAGCCCAGCTGAAGTGCCTCTACACCAATGCACACAACACCGGCAACAAACAGGGGGAGTTGGAAGCCACTGTGATGCTAGAAAGCTACAACCTAGCTGCATTCCTGAAACTTGGTGTGCTGAATCCCATGACTGGAGTGTGGCTATCAATGGCTACAAGCTGTTTAGAAGGGACAGGTGAGGAAGGAGGGGTGGAGGGGTTGCCCTCTACATCAAGAAATGGATAGAGCATGAAGAGCTGTCTCTGAAGAATAGCCACGAGCAGGTTGAAAGCTTATGGGTAAGAATTAGGGATCCAGGCTACAGAGGGAACCTTGTGGTTGGTGTCTATCAAGGGGAGCCTGTTGACAAAGCCTTCTTACTCCAGCTGCAGGAGGCCCTGGGCTCGCAGGCTCTGTCCTGCTGGGAGACTTCAATCACCTCGACATCAGATGGAAAAGTAGCACAGCAAGCTATAGGCAAGACTTCTGGAGTGCACTGAGGATAAAATCTTAAACCAAATAATAGACAGTCCTATCAGAGGGGTATGTGGTGCTGGACTTGTTGGTCACCAACACGAATGAGCTAATCATGGATGTCAAGACTGGAGGCAGCCTGGGCTGCAGTGACCATGTACTGGTAGAGTTTGCAGCCCTCAGGGATATGGGTCAGGCAAAGGGTAAAGTCAGGCCCCTGAATTTTAGGAAAGCAAAATTCCAGCTCTTCAAGGAGTTAGTCAATAGAACCCCCCGGGAAATTGTCCTCAGGAACAAGGGAGGAGAACTGAGCTGGCAGATCTTTAAGGATGTTTTCCAAAGACTGCAAGAGGTCTTGATTTCCAGGGGTAAGAAATAAGAAAATGAAGGCAAGAGAATGGCATAGGTAAGTGGAGACCTGCTGGTCAAAATAAAGGTCAAGAAAGAAATGCACAGGCAATGGAAGTAGGGACAGGTATCCTGGGAAGAGTATGGGGACACTGCCTGGTTGTGTAGAGATGGGCTCAGCCAAGGCATGGCTAGAGCTGAACTTGGCAGAGGATGTAAAGAATAGTAAAAAGGGCTTCTACAGGTACGTCAGCTAGAAAAGAAAGGTCTAAGAAAATCCTGCATATGGGTAATCCCCAGTACCAATACAGGCTGGGGGATGAAGGGATTGAGAGCAACCCTGAGGAGGACATAGGAATGTTGGTTGATGAGAAGCTCAACATGCAACATGCACTTGGAGCCCAGAAAGCCAACCATATCCTGTGCTGAATCAAAAGAAGCATGACCAGCAGGTCAAGGGAGGTGATTCTCCCCTTGCACTTTGCTCTAATGAGACCCTACCTGCAGTGCTGTGTACAGCTCTGGAGTCCTTAGCACAGGAGAGGCATGGACCTGTTGGAAGAGGTCCAGAGGAGGCCACAAAAACGATCAGAGGGATGGAACATCTCTGCCATGAGGACAGGCTGAGAGAGCTGGGGTTGTTCAGCCTGGGGAAGAGAAGGCTCCAGGAAGACCTTACTGAGGCCTTCCAGTACTTAAAGGGGGCTTATAAGAAAGATAGGGACAAACTTCTTAGCAAGGCCTGTTGCAATAGGATGAGGGATAATGGTTTTAAACTAAAAGAGGGTAGATTTAGACTAGATATAAGGAAGACGTTTTTTTCACTGAAGGTGGTGAAACACTGGAACAGGTTGCCCAGATTGGTGGTAAATGCCCTAAACCCAGGAAACATTCAGGGTCAGGTTGGACAGGGCTCTGAGCAACCTAATCTAGTTGAAGGAGTTCCTGCTTATTGCAGAAGGGGTTGGACTAGATGACCTTTAACGATCGCTTCCAACCCAAACTATTCTATGATTCTGTTCAGCACTCACCTGCTCTAGAAGGGGACACACTGAACATGCTCTTCTAATCCAGTACAGTCTGCTTTTCACTTTATTTGAGATCAAAGTCAAAATAAAGTGCACAAATTCAATAAAACCCACAAGTCATGTAGTAAATATTCCTTTTGCTGATACAATAGCTGTCCAATGACTGACTTTCCGCTGCTGAAATCAAATGAATCCTTGTTAAAACATTCATGCTTCTTCCCACCATTTAAAACTTCATCCTGCAACTAAAATTCTAGAGTTGTTCGTATTTGCTGAAATGCCCATCAGCTTTGCAAATCAGCTTTATGAATCAACTTAGAGAAGAAAGCCTTTCCCATATGTCTCATAAATTGGACTTATGTACTAGTTTTCACAATCAAGCAGACAGGGGTAACTAGTGGGTCAACTTGTACTGACTTCAAAAGCTTTCAGTATGGAGCATCAGGCATTTTGTTATGCTAATTGTTCTGATTTGCTAGAAATAAACATGCCCTAAAACAGCTTAAATAAAACCTCAGAGGTAAGGAACAGTTGGCAAGCCCTGAAGGTTCTGCTACAGAGACACAAGTAACATCTGACGTTCCCTAGGGTGTTGTGCTTGATGCTTTATTTTGCTAGCATTTTTTTCAAACTGCTGTTTTATGTAAGACAATGTCAATGGGCCTAGAATCAATGTAACAGGATCCTGCATTAATATAAAAATCATAAAATGGCTCATATTTGTTAGAAGTGGAACCTCTGAACTCCCATGTTGTAGAATTTTGCAATTACAGGCTTAGTTTCGCAAAAATGCAAGCCAACAAAGAAAAAAAGGAGCAAATTAAAGCAATAGACTAATTTGAGTTGTGATACGCATCTGCTGCTCCTTCCACTTAAATAGTAGGTTTATGGTGCTTCACTGAAAGACCCTGTGAGAGACTGAAATGTCCTATGACTGTCTCAAATCTTGCTTGTGTCTGTGCAAACCTCCAAGAGAAGCTGCTGCAGCCTGTGAACTGGTCTGGGGGATGCTGCCCAGAGAAGCGGGAGTGTATTGAAGGATGCACACCCCCCCACACACACTTCCTTGTGGTTGCGTGGTCAGACTCCTCAGACAAGCCTCAAAGGGGCAGACGTGTACTGAGCTGGCCCCCTCCTGTAGCCATTTGTGGCTCTATTGTGTAGCCCAGACCCCATGCATGCGGGATAATGAACTGACAAGAGCCAAACCTTCCTGTCCTGAAGCCAGATGCAACAATACCTGTGGGATCAGAGAAAAAAAAAACAAACCTAAAGGTGGGCAGATATGCTGATCAGTGGATATGATGAACTTTAAAAGGCAGCAGAAAATTTTGCTCAGTGTGCATCCACCATCGAAGCCAGATCCGTGTGCACCCACCACCGAAGAACTGAAGACTGAGGACCAAGGGGATGCCACTGGATTCATGGTGGTGACTGCTCTTGCAGCCTTATCCTGCATCCTTGCTTTCTTTTCCTTCCATTCTATCCTATCGCTACCCTCCTTCACTTTTTTCATAATTGAAAGGGCTCAAACCGGTGAATTTCTGATTAAGTCTAAACTGTGATGCATGGAAGTTTTGCTTGTGTTTGTTTCCCAAGGACTTCTCAACCGTTTTCCCTTGGCCTCTTCATCTGTTTAGGCAAAAGTGAAACGCTCCCTGCATAACTCACTGATGGCAGCCTTCAAGGGCACTTGGGCAAACTAAGATACGGGGGAACTTGAACAAAAGGACACAGAGACACAATCTAGGCAGGATGATCTACCGATTTAGGAAAACACCTGGACTTTACCTCACAGCACATGCTCTGGAAAGAAGGTCAACTAGTGAACACTATGAAGATCACGTACTTCTTCCCTCGACCACTGAAGACCCTCACTCGATTTTCACTAGGCATGCTCAGACTATGTAAATGAATTCCAGGAACTTACCATCATAAGACACCCCTTTCCAGGAAATCTAATGAACATGTATGATTTGCGTGTATGTAAAACTGATGTCCCTTGTGAGTTCGGTGTCGCCCTTATGGTGGAGAATCCCCAGGGCGACCCCCGCGCTGCTAATAAAGAATTCCTGCTTAACAGTTATGTTGGATTTTGACTGTTAATTTCTTCATTTCATAATAAAAACCTGTTTTAGTTATATGGCATTTGACGTCATCTGTGTCTTAATCTCACTCTTGAGATCACATTGAAACCTTCCCCTGACGCTGGATCGGGACAGACCCTACATGCAGAACACAGCCAATCCTTCAAAACACAGATCAAGAAGAATTTGGTAAAAAGTCTACATGTGCAGTGAATTGTTATTTCAGAACATATTCCAATCTATGCAAGTCTCTCAGTTAAAGAAAATTGTAGTTCTGAATTTCTGTAGCTATCTGTGCCTTTGCAGAGAGTCTGGCTCCAGTTCTCCTGTCTTTACAAGCTGACTCTCCAAAGGCAAAGGGGACTGACTGCGAGAGGCCCTTCTGCAAATACTCAGTATCCATAGTACCCTGACACTGAAAAAAATTGACATGCCCACTTTCCATAGCTTTGTGGCCACTGTCATTTGGCTGAACATCATCAAGAAACAGCAGTGAAGCAAAGGATTGGGGGAGTTGTTTAAAACTCTTGAGTGACAATTCCTAAAAAATAAAATCAAATCATAAAATAAAAACTAAAATAACAAAAAATAAATCCCAGAACACAAAAAGAAGTATATTTGAACCACAGACCTTATGATTTATTATTCCAAATGATTTAATCTTTTAAATTAACATGATTTTCATTAAATGTCAAGATTACACTAACATGGGAAAAAGGAAGAATATGAACTGCAATAACTTAAAGGTATAGTATAGTATCTACTGAACTAAAAGTTAGGCTCCATTATAAGGTACTTGTTTTTCTGTAATTTTTGTTGTTTTGTGGGGTTAACAACTGTAGGGAAAAAAAACCTTAAGACTTTGCAGACTTCCATACTTTCTACCTTATACTTCTCCTGCACAAGGGCAGTGGGTTTTTTTCCACATTTTTCCTGCTTTTGGGTTTAGACATTAATTCATTGTCATGAAACATGGCAAACTCCATCAACAGGTAAGAACCCATTACTAGTTGAGTTCTTTTGGGATTATGTTTTTATGCAGATGTCATGCAAAATCTTATTAAGCTGATACAAATGAACTGATACCATGGCCTGATATGAACTTCATGTAGTACAGCACTGGCAGGAGAATCTCAAAATATTGAAAAAAATCTGGAACCCGACACACTGCAACAATAAATCTAGCTGTCTAGAAAGTTTTATCTTTTTCTATACTGTAATTAAAACAGAGCTTTACTCTAATCATTCACAACTGAGTTCATGTTTCTGTCGGTTAAGACAAAAACAAGCCACACAACAAAACCCACTTGGCTACTCGCAGGATTTAATCTGGTGATGTGACTTTCCACCTCTCTAGTTCCTATCAAGTCTTAATTTTGGGTCCTACACTTCCCCGCTTACTTTTCTGGGCTTCTACAGAAGCATCTGCTGCTGCCCAGAGCTTTCTAATAAACTATTTAGAGACCAAGGAACAAAAGATTTCCCTGTATTTCCACTCCTCTGCCCATTATCAAGGCTCTCTTAATCAGGGATGAAAACACTCTTAACAGCTCCCCTACAATCTAGGTATGGAGACTCTTACGAGGTCCTGACAAGAGCTATCTCAAAGACAGCAGGCTCGACAGGTGATTCCCAGAACAGTCCATCAAGTTATGAAAAAGAAATAGATAAGAAGGTTCGTTTCTCTGTCCCCCACCTCTGCCAAAGAACGTAGTAACGTACTTCTTCACCACAGTAACAATAAACCAAAACGATGCCAACACAACCCGCTAAACCTGGGAAGATTTTGTGACTGCTAGTAATAGCTTACTAGCCACTGGACTCATTTTTGTTGTCAATTCACACTGCTGATGACAGTCAAGCACAAAGCCACCCAAGCCTTAAAATGAGGTCAATTTGACAGCAGCTGTCCAGCCACACATGCATAGAGAGCACTCCTAGTTAGCAAACTTTTTATGCTGATATTGTTATTTAGTTCCTCGGGAAGTCTGTGCTGCTGTGACTGGGCTGGTTTTGATACGAGCTAATTTGGAACCTTCTCAGATAGTCCTTCACCTCCCCTGCTCTAATGCACGATGTGCCATTTTTGGAATGGGAGTAGCATCGAGGTGTGCTGGCCTTCATCTTATGCTAGATTTGTACTATCACTCTCTTTTCCTTCCTCTTCTTAAATAGAAGTTGTAATCCACGTGGTTTCAGTTAAATGTAAGATAGAACATAAAAAAAAAATTAACTACAAAGCACAAAATAGGAAATCAGCATAAACATGTTCAAGTGAATAAACACTTAATCAAAAAAGGAGAAAACCCCACCAAACCGCCTCAATAACCAGCTGTGCTGAAAGAGGAATTGTCATATAATTAGGTGATAATAAATGGAGTTGATCATGAATGCTTTTGAAATCAATTATATGCAACATTTTACTTCATGACCTTGGCACAAAAAGTAAGTATGCACTAATTGCATCTGCTAATAACCCAAAATTATGACACACTGTTGGTACTGGGAAACTGGAATATTACAAGAAGTACTGTGTGACCTGAAGATTGAACCACAAAAATCCAAAGGAACTGAATAGTACAAAGGTCATGCATTTGCTAGGGATAACAAGGGTATGTGCAATATATACTGAAGTATTGATCAGCAGAAATTAATCCACTGAAAACAAACAAACGAACAGAGAGGAGGAAAACAACCTGAGTTGCTACTGAGATGTAAAATGACTACATTTCGCAAATAAGATATAGCTGAAACAAAGGCAAAGGTGTTTCAGACAACATTTCTAGGAAAGACGGGGGCATACTAATGTCATAGTTCAAGGCACCAGGGTAAAACATTACTTATAAAAGACTAGTACCTGGAATAGATCTTATACACCTCCAGCTATGTATTAATTTTTTTGGACAAGGCGGCAAAACACTCTATGCTTCTGCAATATAATACATGCCCCAAACATATTAGCAGCATGACTATTTCAACAGAAAGTGAGTTTTTAGACTCAAACATCAGCATGTAAATGCAAACATTTATTTTAAATCTCAGCCTTCTCTCAAACCTCCCTTTCAATTTACAATACTGAGTGGGTAAAACTGACCAGGGATCACTGGATGTGCCACTTAATGAAACATTTTGAGAAATAAATTAAGCTTTTCCATGAAAGAGAACTGGTAAGAATGTAGAAAACTGGTTCATGGGTAATTGAAATATATTACTTCCATTTCTTTTATAAGTGATTTTGTGCAACATTAAATAAGAATTTAAAATCTTGCAGGGATGGCACCCTTCCAAATAGAGTTAAGAGCAATTTGCCCCAGTCCACTCTCTCCTCAAATCTGTTTGCTTATCACTGGATCTAGTCTCAGTCACGACTTAGTAATGGACAGAATTCACAGCTCAACTTTGCACATTCACATAAATCATGGTAGTCATTTTATGTTCTAGGTTGAAATGTAGGTTGAAAGTCTGCACTGAAGCTCGAACTTTGTTAACTCCCAAAGACCATTTCTTCCAAAATTATTCTTCTTTCATTTATTTTTAAATAGCAGATCAGTTGTTATGAAGTTTTCTTTTGACTATCTGGATGGAAATGGGTTCTGCCTAGACATGCCCAAGAGACATTCGCCTTCTCAGCTTGAATAATCCTTTGGAGGAAACACAACTAGGTATCAAGTTTGTGAACTGTAAGGTAGAACATCTGAATCTAAGTGGAATTGGATTCAGTGGAACAGTGGAGGAAAAAAAATGGTATAAAGCTTCTCCAGATAAGGTCCAACTCCCACCAAAGTAATATGCAAGATAAGGGCCTGATCTTCAACACTGGTTGTGTCCTGACAGCTTTTTAGTTTCATGAGAAGAGTTTTGTGTAGTAGAACTAAAATAGACAGCTGTGTGTGATTTTTTCTGTTGTTTCTGTACATCTACCTCTACAATGACAACTAGTACATTTCTGTTAATGTTGTACTACAGTAAAATATGTTTATTCTTCTAAGTTTTCCTAGCTCTAGAGTGGCTGACAAGCCCCTCCATTTTCAGGGCTGGTGATCTGCAGTGTCTTTCTTACAGTATGCACCAGCCCAAACTAGGGTCCAGAGCTGGAAGGGCCTTCTGCTACACTGGACAAGCTCAGCTAAAAGCACCTCTGTTTGGGAAAAGAGATTTCCCAGTGAAAAATATAAACCAGTGTACCCTTCACATGAAGGTACAGCAAGGTCTATGCCTAAATCCCAAGAGGGTGCCATGAGGCTGCAACAACTGGCAATATTATTGCTCAGGGGATAACAGAAGCACGTATGTCAGGAATGCAGAAATACTATTATGCTGGAAATCCCTTGCTGAATTTGTATTCGGTGCAGGTTTTGGTAATTAGTATTACACAGAAGAAAGGGAAAATAACAAAGCAAGGATGTAATCCATTCAGTCTCTACCAAGAATATATAGAGTCCAGAAGGACCTGACTTAAACCCAATTATATAATATATCAAATCTAATAAGGGCACTTGACTGAAGATTTCCCACAGACGGTAGAACATCCAGACTCATTCCTCTCTCTTTTTTTTTTTTCCCTTCTTCCAGTACCAGGAATATTTAACTTTATTCTGAAGTGGCTTAATTGTTTCATTTCTCAGTCACAAAAACCAGAATGCAGCATTGCTTCATATAAACTGGAAAGTCAATATTGATCGCAGAGTATTCTACCAGAGAAGTAAACATTAAAAAAAACACTAAAGAGGCTATTGATCTTAGATACTCCTCTTATATTTGTCCTATATTAAACTGTATCTTAGTGATTTCTTCTTTTATAGTCTCTGCTTTAAATGCTAATTCAGAAAAGTACAAATTTAAAACAGTGTACGTGATAAACTTGGTATAACCCCACCCACTGGCTGATTCAGGAATACCAACTGTGACAATACTGAGTAAATCCTACAGTAATTCTTTACCTTCTAATCTATGGATTAACCAAAAAGACCACTACCAGCAAAAACTGCTCCGTCACTAAGAGATCATAAGAGAAGTGTTAAACTAGTGTATTCCTTACTACAACCTTTGAAGACTGGGAGTTCCCAACAGAAGTGACTGAAGACTTGACCAAAATTTTATATATGCCAGATTTCACTCACACAAACAGATATTTAAGGTAAAAATATTCTAATATAATAGTCTGTAATAGAACTGTTTAATCACAGCCTGCTAGTGCCGAATTCAAGATTCATAATCAAGAGCCCCAGAGACTCTGAAATACTTGAGAAATCATTAAGTTACGGAGCTCACTCTTTATGAAAACAGTTACATAAACTTATATGCAGCAAGAAAAATAAAGTCACAGGTTAACATTCTGTAACATGGCTAAAGTTCTGTTACCAGAACAACATACTCAAACCAGTCACCAGCAGCAAGAGTGCACTATAGCAATAGCCAAATGTTTAGTATGTGGGAGTACATGAAAAATTGGGAAATGTCTGCTCTGATCAACTTTTGTATCTGGGAAGCGCTTTTTGCACCATTAACACAGAAGGCTTGCAAACTGATGATTCAAATTCTGCAAATTAAAGCGTGCAGGTATGAACAGGGGTGAATTAGTTACATGTTAGAATTTATAGGGGAGATCCTAGTCAGTTAAAGTCTTTCAGGTATAAATTCAAGCTCTATTTCAATGTTGACAGTTTCAAATCAAGCCAAATAATTTCAGATAGGTTTGGCAGGGATCTCAGACTTACTAAATTTGTAAGCATTTCCGCTGGCACCTTGTGTGACTTTGGCATACTTTAAAAAATAAGCCTTGTACAGTTTTGGAGAATATTTAAGAACTAACTGAACCAGTTTAGGTGCAGAAGTACGAAACCCAGCCTCCCAGACTGACTTTTATGTCTTGGTCCTAAAAACTGAAGTCTATTAGAAGTTCAAAGCCCTTCTGTCATTCACTCAACCTGTTCCCAGCTGGGAGAATTCAGCCCTTTTAATTTTCCTTAAAATTAAACCTTGATTCTGACAGTTAGACAAAGCATAATTAGCAGAACATACATCTTTGTTTAACTCCCTCCAGCTGTAACAGTACACGTGTATCACATACACAGCGTCTACCTGCCTGAAAGAAGGATGTATCACTAAGGCAGTGCAGGGAAGTTCAAATAGTCTCCTCCCTAACAGCGGAAAGCTGGGGCAGTTTATTTTTTTAACATGCCTCTCATAATTTTGAGTACAGGGTATCATCAGAAAAAATAAAAAGTTTTAAAAATCATAATTTATAAAGCCATATCAGGTATGGTTCAGTACAAACACACGTTCTTATGATGTTAATGAAGTGACACGTGAATAAATTGGTATTAACATGTTTTGGTTCATTTTAAAAATGACAACGACTAAAAGCTTTAAGGCATCATTTCTTTTGACTTATCCCATAGTCATTAATTTGAAAACCAGAGCACAGATAATTAGATACTACAGCAACAGACCAAACTGAGATGTCTTATGTACATAAACCTCTGTAGACAGAGCTTTTCAATTGTTTCTTCACTTGCTACTAAAGCCAAACATTCCCTCTGCAAGGTAACCCTGCTAGCATATGTGAAAACAAAAAAGTTAAGAAGTTGAATATTACTAAATTAAACATGTACCTGAAAGCTTCATGAGAAGCTCTGATGCTGCCTTGACAGACATGTCCTGCCTCATCACATTTGCCTGCACTTCCTGTGGCTTGAGTTTCTCCTCAGGGATGTTTGAAGCTGAGGCTTCGGATTCCTGGCTGAACACATAGCTGGACTGAGACAAGACTGAACTTGCAGCTTCTTCATCCTTAGGCTCTTCTTTCACTTTAAATTTAGGGGTCAAGGGCTCTTTTTGATTTGCAGCTGTCAAGAGAAGGAAATAATTATGTAATATATAGTCACAGAGCAGCTAGTAACAGGAAGAAACCGTAACCTGAGAAATGCTAGAGCAGGTACTGGAAGCAAGCATGTCAAGCAGTATTCAAAGATGCTTCAAGAGGTAAACAAACTTCTGCATCTTTTGTACAAAGGTACAGCTGCAAAATACAAAACCAGCATGTACCAGAGCTCAAGAAACCATCCTTCTCCTCTCACTATTTTTTCCCCTACTTCTCGTAAAAGTATTCCCCTGGTCATTTTTGTACGTCTTCTATAGGCTTGACGGAAATTTAAAACATCATTTCACATACGGGCAAATTTGGCAAAGCCCATGCATACTACATATTGAGTTCTTAGAGCACGGAAAAGAGGCAAGAGATGAAGAGTAGAAAGATAGGAAAACTAAGATGGAAGTAAAAGGGAAAAGACAGCAAATTCTTAGGTCCTAAAAGTTGGTATTTGCTAAGAACAGAGGGATTTTCAGAAGACAGTTCTGCACTGGAAGATGCTATTAGAGTTCTAGGTTCTACATGCCTAGAGTAAAGGGAGCAAGTTTAAAATAATCCTTTCAAACACTCCATGTAAGCAGCTGCAAAGCCTCAGAGAAATGTAGTGAGACCTTGGAGCTGCTTAACATCTACACACCAAACAATTTCTTGAACAGACTTTCCAATATGCCCCGACAGCAGTAGATCCTTCGCACTGCATTTGGTTGAAGGGATAAAACCAAGAATGTCTCTTAACCAGTACTTTCAAACCCTAGCAATATAAATTCACAGGCAATCTGCATGACAAACAGGAGGCTAAATAAGTTGCACTATTTTTCAGCAGCTCTTCTTGTAATTCTTTATGTTTGACCACTAAACGACACTTTGTCCCCTTACTGGCTTTTTCTTGTTCAAAATTTCACTTTAAGTTCCTAGTAACACAGGGCAAATGACTTGTCCAGTGCTCCAAATTTTGATAAGTTTACATCTTTCTCACTTCTCTAAACCTCTGTCTCCACAACTATGAAAGACTGAGCATCATCCCCATTTTGTTATCTTTCTAAGCTCTCACCATTTACCTCACTATCTTTCCGACATATTTTCCTCCTTCCACATGACAATCCCCTGCCTACCCTCAGATGAGCTCTGTCAAATCTCACCCAAACCACGTAAGAAGGATGTACCCCACCACCCCTTTCACAGGCTACAGCGGAGCATTAGAAGTCCATGTGCATTGCCTGCTGCAGAGAGCAGTTTGTTTTACAATACCATTACAGGAATAGAAAAAGTCGAGGAACGGCCATATCAAAGGGGTGGTAATATCCAGCTGAAGGGAAAGGGTACTAACAGGTCAGATCAACCCAACAAAATCTCCAGCATTCACTTGCTTAGGCCCTTGGTCTACTTTCTTCTCCACTTCACTACTGCTTACCTACTTTCTAGCTCCTCACTTTCCTGGCTTACTTCCTCAGGTACTCTCCTTCTCAGCAGCTTCCCCAAAAATCTGACTCCTAGAGAACCTGAATTCCTGCATCTCACTGTGAAGTGCTTACCACCTCCTAGAGACCTCAGCCCTAAAATATAGGGTACAACTGCCATCTTTATCACAAACAGACAGTGCCGTTTGCTACTTTGAGCTCTGCTCATTTTCACAGTCCATTGTTTTGTGGTTTCCTTTGTGTTTTTAAATATTTTTTTTTAAAGCTACATTACCCTGTAACACAACACTTGCATTTTTCCAGTTTATATTCCAGGTTTGTTTGATTTCTCTCCTTTCTTATTGGTTGGCAAGCCATTACCAAAGAACAAGATTAAAGCAAGTGGTATAACCAGTGTACACACAAGCAGCATGCGCATATACATTTGTGCTATTCACTACTTCCGAAATTACATTACTTTATATATATGTAATTTTTAATATAACTTATAAGCACTTTTACTACTATTAGGAATTGCTTTTTCCTTTTTTAAAAAAGGAGCAAAAGCAGAAATATGAAACATTAAAGCACGTTTTAGTTCATCAAAATACTGATTAAGGTTTTCAAACCTATCTTAACTTTACCAAGGTACTTCCCCCCCCCCCCAAAAAAAAAAACAAAACAAAGAAGACCCAAAACTTTTATGCCACACTACCTTCAGCATTCCGTCTCTTAAAACATGCCACTCTAGCTGCTACTGATATAAAATATACCTCCAACAGGAGCTGAGTGCAACTGATAGACAGCATTCTGCCTGAACTCTCTCAGAGAACTTGGAGAAAAAAAATTTTTAATTTATTCAATTCAATAAAGTATTGATTCAGATTGTCCCAGAAAATAAAAGAAACATGAGTTTGAGTGAAAAGGTAAAGACGACGCACTGAGAACAATCATCAACCTGCAAAGCCAGCTATGTGTCTGCCCATGAACCAGGGCAGAAAATGAACCAGGTAGAGGAAGCACTGTAGACCAGGTCAGCATATACTTCTACCATTTAAAATACAGAGGTGATATTAAACTCACAAACATAGATCAGTGTAAGTGTGCAACCATACACGGTGGTCCATTATAAGCCAGGTTAAAAACATTGTAAAAACAACCATACACAAATAGAATCACTGTAACAGAATTCATGTAACATCAAAGTCTTAAACTAGGAACATTTTTCACAGTCAGGTCCTACAGTATGACTTATAGATTCCCCTACCACAAGAAAGGGGATCAAAAGGGGAACATTTGGAAGAAATTAGCATCTATTAAACCCTCTTATCGCCAAACCAAAATGCAGCAGCCAGTTTGACCTAATCCAAAGGCAGGTGTCAAGTGGTACCTCTATGCTCTTCATCCCAAGGTATTCTCAAACTGCTAAGATGAAGACAAGTTCTAACAGCTCAGCGAACCAAAAATTCAAGGTAAGTCAGATCAAAGTTTAAATAGTTTCATGATAGTGACACACCCAGAATGACTTGAACAGGGCATCCATCAAATTTCCCTCCTTTCCTATGTCTCACTTTCCCCTTCTCTCCCTACCCCACACACTAGCTCTCCTACTGTGACAGCACACGCTGCTATAAACCACTGCTCCCTCACACTTCTGAGCCGCCACCCAGGATAACAATGCTAAAACTATCCTGACAACTAATCTACCAGCATAACGTCAGCCATAACGTAAATGAGCTCTTCATGACATCTGTATACTCAGTTTGTCCCTGTGTGTCTACAAGACACCTATAAGAAATGTAAAACATGGTCAGGGGCCCACAGCCCAGAGAAAGTCCTGAAGATGTGCATTTGGCAGTGTTGCGTGAAGGGTGAAAGAAACCCAGGCTACTGTTCTCACCTACGTTGCTGGTTCTGCCTACTCTAGCTGCTTTGCTTTCAACAGAAGATAAAATTAATAAATTAGGAAAGTAGTAGAGTTTTATTTCTTTAATTAACTGACAGCACATTCCTTGAACTGATCACACTTTGCAAAAACCAAACATTTTAACTGTAGACAAATCACAAAAATAGAAGTTAATTTACCTAATTTTTCTTACCCCAGAAAACAAAACCAAACAAAAATCAGACAACTATTAGGCTGGTTTCAACCCAATTACTTCAATTAGTGGGGCTTTTCTTTCAGTTAATGGAGCTTTTAATCTTTCTTGAAATACACTAAAGCAGATTCCAATGTAAATGAAGTCTAAATAGAAGGGCAAATAAAAAAGGGGAGGGGGGTTTATCCAGTCTATCAGATCCATATGTTAAAACTAGATGGGGGGGGGAAATCCACCCAAACCCAAAAACCAAACAATCCCAAAACCAACAAAAATCCCCACCACTCTTGCCTCTGTCCCATCTTGGATCCACAATTATGGGCAAAATTGCTAACACATGGGAAATAGCAACTATGATGAATGCACTAGTCATATTAGGGAGAACAACAAACAGATGTAAGAAAAAACATTGCAAATAAGAGAAATAAAAGCTGACCGAGACCATTTTTTTTTAAACCCAATGACTGAGAAATCTTTTAAAAATTAGAACTAGATAAGGATTAAAAAGATGATGTTGAAGTCCATTACAGTATATTTGAACTACAAAATTATTACTCCCCAGAAGGAATAACATAATCTATCTACGTACAGAAATAGATACACATACATATACTTAATTTGTATTTAATTTACATTCATTCTGAACTCCAGTGAGAACAGACTGAAGGATGTGTGTTGCCTGCAGACTGAATCGCAAAAACCCAACAATTTGATTTTGAAATACACAGTGAGGAATAAAAACCAAACCCACCCAGCAAATGCAACCAACAGGCAAGCAAGCCTCTCAAGCAGGGTTGATAATTCTCCATTTGTTCCACTCCATATCCAGAAAAATAAAAACAAACAGAACAGATCAAAGAAGATTCCAGACGGCTGATTTTTATCTTCCTGGCAACTGGAATCATTTCATCCATTTGGCAAAAGTAGATGATGAAAGTTATAACACTTTTCTCAAACTGCCAAATGCCACAAGAAAAGCTTTGGGCATCTGCCACTAATCTGAAACACTCTGATGGAAGCTGCTAACTGCATCAGTCCACTTACTAGGATTTCTAAATGTTTATAATTGAAAGAGGAAAAATGGGCTGATTACTTCAAGCCAAGCTCAATGTTACAAGTCACAATTAGCAAGGAGTTGGTCACTGTTCCATCTGTCTGAGCAAAGACCACGAGAAAGGAAAAAGAATCCACAACAAAAATGCTGTCACAAAAGAGGCCACGAGAAAAGCATCTGCAGAGTCTGGGTAGGAAGGAACCATGATGAAAACACCGCAGCGCACCACTGCACCATCGTATTACTTTAAAAGTGATGCCTGACTACAGCTACAAAGAGAGCAGGCCTGTCACAGCTGAGGGAAAAGGGGAAAGTGAGGACACATTCCAAAAGGCACTGCAAACTGAACTGGTCTCCTTGAGATCTTGCAGGAAAAACTCCCTTTGTGATTCTCCTCAGAGCCACCATGGCAAGAGAATCACGGCATGACTCTGACCTGAGGAAGAAAGGCCAGTGCTTTATCCAGGTCCTGTGACAGCTAGAGCAACTGGCTCTAGCCAAGGGAGCCTTCCATTCCAGGTGGCAAATTGGGAGCTGCAGCGGCTAAATGAAACCAAGGACCTTTAACAGATCAGTTCTGCAGTATTTGGAAGACACATTTCCCCAACACTGGGCAGCATCATCCTGAAAGCAGCTGCTGTCCATGAAGGGTACAACTTGAGTCTTCTACCATCTTCACTCTCGAAATTGAAATGTGCAGGCAGGTGTTGGCATCCTGCGTGGAGGCTATGGCTTATATTTGATGACATTCAAGAACTGAGGAAGGGGTACAAACACTGCAGAAACCACCACTGGTGAGCTAATGGCTTTGTAAGGGAAATCTATGCAATTGGAACCTGCTGGAGAATCTTCAGACTCCAATCCGACAGAACTTATAAATTTTGTTCAACTTATTAAACAGAGGCTGTCTACACTATAAATGGCCCAAAAGGGCCTTCTGCCCTGGAGTATTAATCTGTCCCAGGGCACCTCATGCACCTAACCCTCCTGGGAGTGCTAACTCAATTATATCTCATTTTCAAAGCCCTCTACTCTGCCCTCAGGCAAATACACTAACTTATCAGGCCCCAAGGTAGAGAATGGGCACTATCAAAGAAAAAGCTACTTATCACTCAGGAGTGCTCAGCATTAAAACAACTCTTTTTATCGAAGCAGTGGAATGGCAGAATAGACAATCATGAGAAGTATGATGATGCCGAGACTTGCCACCTCTGGGCTTCCAGAAACCACTTAAAACACGACGTCTTCTAAACCGCCTTGATTATGTCAGAAATGCGTAAGCAGAGGTTAAGAAAAGGCCAGCAAACTATCCTGATCTTCTCTAAAGCTGCTTTGCATTTAAGGAGCTGTGGTCAAGCAAAATGAGACATGGCATTGGAGAATGACCAGTCCTGCTACTGTCCCCTCAAAATTTCACAATGTTCTTATGCAAGTAGAATGGAGGAATTTGGCAAACTGCTAAAGCACCTGTAGGACAATACCACCCCCCATGCCCCATGATGTCTGTTATACAACTGAAGTCCCACCTGCTTGTTGTAATATCTGACAAGACCATCTTTTCCTTTCCAGGCAAAAATCAAAATAACAGCAGAATAGGTAAAATTCTGGAAAAGCTGGAGAAAAGAAGGGGAAGAGGGTGAAAGGAGCAAAGGGAGATTTGTTGCTTAAGGAAAGAATTGTTTGCAGTATGGAAATTTCTTCTCTCTACAAAGGAATAGAAACAGAGGAGAGAAACACCAACAGACTGACCTTTATATTTGTTTAAGAGAGAAAAAAACCTAAAGCAAACAGAGATGACTGAACTAACAATGTCTTCAATTCCAATTTTGGATAGATGTGACAGACAGGCTCACAAGCTAGAACTTCTGCACAAAGTAATAGTGTAAATCAGGGAAGAAAAAGAGCCATCAGTCTAGTCTAGTCTTAAACTTCAAGTATAAGAGTTTGTGTAGATATTAAAACTAAATTGTAAGCACAGAGTTGGCCCAGAATCATATTCATGTCTTCTTTTAAATTGTATTGGGGTGAGTACACAAAAAAAAGCAGTTTGTTATCCTGCATTTTAAATTACTAAATTGGAACACAGTCTAGACTGCCTTATCTTGCTGATATTCTACATATTCCTTCAAGGTGTAAAACATGATGTGTATTGTTTTAAGGATGTCGGGAAACTGTGGATGTAAGACTAGCAATTGCTGAAAAGAGATTGTAAAGGTGGTGATATATCAGTGGCAAAGATTAGTACAAGCTTTTATTTGCCAAAGTTTTAATTAGCCATGCTATTGCCCTTCTTCAGCTTTATTTTAAATTAAAGGTCTATATGGAAATAATGAAAATCTGAATCTGGAGACACACTTCAGAAAAATTTTGATGACATCAGGGGTATTTACACTGAAAGCAGCATTATGGAATTCACAGTATTTTAAAATTAAGGATATGCCTCAATAATTGCCAGTCCTGTGCACTTACATTCTAATTGAAATTTTACATTCTGGCATAAGCTATGAATCCTAAATATAGGCACGGTCTTTTCCTTGGAACTTGCTGTACAAATACATCAATTATAACAATTTAATTGGACATGCTTTTATTTTATTAAAAATAGCTGTTCGAAGAGTTCTAGCCAGTCAGTTCAGTACTGTCAATGGCAAATGCTAAAACATTTCAAATTGCTTGTATTACCTTTAAGGAATGCAGTAATTTTCAAGAGTCAAACAGAATGAATAATCTATGTGATTACTTAACTGATCTACTAATATTTTGTATGTAGCTGTCTGATGATTTACTATTTCATTATTCCATTAATGGAATCGGCTAATAAAACGTGAATACAAAGTCCAACTACTTTGGAGTCATCAAAATCCCATAGTGGCGTTATTTTCCAAAATACAGATTTGACTCCTCACATGACGGTGAGAGACGACTTAAACTGAGAGAAAGCACAGTTTCTCATTTGTTTAACATGGCCAACCCCTCAGCATGTTATCTCTCCTTCCTCCTCCCTATTTTAAAGTTTTTTCATGTGAGTAATTTGGGGAACATCAACAGAAGTGCAGAAGCAGGGCACACTTGGTCATATACACCATCACAAGATGAAGAGACATGCTTCCTAGAGCAATGCACAGAGAGCTGGGGGAAAGAGGCCAGCAATGAAGGATGCCTTACAATTACTGTTTCCACACAGAATTCCTTTGAGATCAATAATACAAGAATCCCATTCATTTTGATGGGATTCATTTATTTTTGAATGTTATGAAAAGTAACTGCAGCACATAACACAGGCACAGTAATAACTTCACTAGAGTACACCGGTCATTGTAATTTGGATCACCGTGAAAGCGGGTTTTTTTATTACAAAAGAAAACAAGCCTTAGAATTGGCTGGAAGGACATCAGTATTTAAAGAGATGCGTTGTATAATGTCTGCCACTGAAACCTTTGAAACAGGAAACACAAATACTCTGCAAATTAAGATATGAATGCATTTACAAAGTTTCAATGCGGAATTAACGGACTGGGGAAAGAAAAACATTCTGGCAAAGCAGTACTCAGGCAACTTAAAGCATACAAGCAGTCCTACTGAAGTAAGAGGGGGAAGATTTGAAGGTAAAAACATGCCCATGCTTAAATATCCTTCTGCTTATATGTTGAGTCATCTACTAATTGTCTTTACAAACAATTACCCTTTTTCAAGTTTAAATAAAATTTCAGAGAACACTTATTAAATTTCTGGTGAATTTAAAAGCATCTCCTATCTTAAACTAGGACCTAGAGAATGGAATCTGGAAAAAAATTTCAAGACTTATTTTTAGATTTACATTTGGTGATTTGTGTTATGCCTTATTTCATAGAACATGTAACTAAAAATCTTTCCGACAAGCAATGACACAGAATTAGGGCTAAAAGGATCTTATCAAAAGGTCACCCACACCAATATTTCTCAACTTCTTTGAATTTTAAATTCTCTTAAGCCTTTCTGAAAAAATTTCAGAGGACATTTTGAGCAGTGTCATTACAATTAATTTCTGACCCAATCAAAATCACGTCTAACTTTGAACATCTGTAAATTTTTTCCCCATTTTGCTTCTCTAAAGTTTGTTGCTTATTTTTGTTCAGCTGAAATTTCTTACAGCTGCTTCTGATGTCCTATGGTTCACTGACATATACAGATCTAGTCCATCCTACTGCCTAATACGTGATCAACCATATCTGACAGGTAGTTATCTAATTTAAAACTCTCCAGTAGCAGAGATGCCACAATATCTCCAGCCAAACTACCACAGAGGTTTACCTACTCCAACTTTTGGAAAGATTTCCCTAATGCCAATTTAAACCCTACAGCAGCATAAACTTGCTAATTTTTTTTCATCCTAATTAGGATGAATCGCTAACAGATTATTTCCTTCTCTCATGACAAACTTTTTAATGCATTAAAGGCTTATTAATGACTCTCTTCTCCATAGGCTTCACAACTCACTCCCTCTTACCCATGCTTACTGGAAATGTTTTCTAAACCTCTATTCATTTCTGCTGCTCTCCTCTGAAGTTTTTCCAACCATCCACACTCTTCATAAACTATACGTACCAAAACCTTGGGACTTCAGTAAGACTATTTCCCCCTTCTTTGAGGCTGTTTCTCTGTATATACATCCCAGTACAATGACTGCCTTTTTAGTATCAGTATGACATTGTTAACTCCTGTTTCTTTCCCACAGAACTGTTACCTGGGTACTTGTTGCTGGTTTTGTATTTGTATTTTCTATTTGTCTGATGAACAGTTGCACATTTTTTTAAAGTTCTCATTTGACTGTGACTCTTCTCTTTTGCCCGTGAACTACTTTCAGTGTAGTGTTTTCCAACCATCTGATATCCACTTCATCTAGACTAGAAAGGTACTGCGTTGCACAGTAAGAAATAATACTGACAATCAAGATTATATACATGCTTATTAAAATTCAATTTTAAAATTCATAATAATTAGTAACCGCCAATTTTGCACTGTCTTTCACCCTAGGCGGTCCAATTAAACTTCTGGAAACTGTAACTCCTAGGTCTGAAGGGAGACAAGCACTCCTCTGCATTACATGCTTGGAAAAAGAAGAGGCTGAAACTGCACAGAAATGAAAACCAACAGGCCCTGAGGTCTCCCATGGAACTGGAGCATACAAACTGACACCAACCAAGAAGAGGAAGAGCAATAAATATTGTCAAGCAAAAATAAATGTTCATTTAAACCATCAATATTCAATCAGAATAAATGCCAAATTCTAAAGTCTATATATCTATCCACTGCTTCCTTCTCAGCCACAAGGCCTGTCAGAGAAGAAAATTAGATTGTTTTGACATAATTTGGTCTCGACAAATCTGTGTTGGCTGTTACAATTGGCCTATACAATTTGAGATGTCAAAAGATTTATATCATTGAAAAGGTAGGGCCAATAATTGAAGTTCTGATGGGCCTATTGAGAGTATTGTAATAAAGAAATCACTCAAAGGAACTTGGTTCAGCAAAGCAAGCACTCAAAAAAAATGCAGCAAATATTTAGCCAACTTGCTAAAAGAGAATTACTTCTACTTCTACTCTAAATTTATGCACACTGTATGGAGGAAAGCATGAGCTAAATGTATATAACACAATATAAATCTCAGGAGACAAGAAATTCCTTTCCTTTTAACATTGGTCTTCTTGTGCAGTAAACTTGGTGACTGGCAGTACGTTTTCATCCAAATATGCACACATACAAAATTACAGATACATCTCACTCCCCCAGTGACTTTATAACATGTTGCTAGGTAACAGTGCATACAAGTCAGGTTTCAAGACCTTAGTCACCATAAAATAACTGCATAGGCCTTTTGCATGAATGATGTACATTTGTATCCTTTTTCTGATGCCAATAGATCAGACATTGAAAACATAACCGTCTGCCAAACTGTAAACAGCTCCCCATCAACTGCTACATGAAAAACAACACATCAAAATCTTGTATGTTTTCTCAGTTTTCAGGCTTTCCCCTCTCTCCTGCTTTCTGCTCTCATTCTTGCTACATGCAGCCATCATGAGCACTAACATCTACAGGTCAATACAGTTGATGTGTTGAGCCACTTAGTGCACAGCAACTCAAATTTAAGATAGACATCAGAACATCAACATATATGGGACAGCTGTCAGACAACATAAAAAATTGATTTCATATAGAGTCCAAATCTGAAACTCAAGTAAAAAAATGTACAAGCAAAAAAACCATATAAGCAAATCAAAATACTCATCCTCGCTCATTTTTTCTTGGTCATAATAATAAATTATATCAACATTTTTTTTTTTTAAAAAAAAAAAAGGGGAGGTTTCTTTGACTTCTTCCAACCCATACAGCAAACCATTTGTGCCAGCCCATGTCCTGCTTGTCCTCAGGTCTTTTCCTGGCTGGCTTCATGAAGCCTCAAGGCTTGGCTCCTTGTGTTTTCCCATTCCATTCTCTTCCCCACAGAACTGCGATGCCAGAGGTATAAAAGTTTGGGCAGATAAGGACAGCAATCCTCTCCAAAATAAATGGCTGTGGTTTCACCTAGGCAATGGCATTAGGACAGAGCTAATTCCTTAGTCTACCCGACAATAAAATTTGCTAAAATGCAACTTACATTCCATTTAAAGGAAAAAGGTGACCAATTATTCTCCATTGAGAGGGGTGTCTTCTATTGCCAAAGTCTAAAACTTGCCATAGAGACTGCCATCTCCTTGTGAAACAAATTTCTTCAGTGACATTTTTCCTGAATTCTTTCTCTTTAAAAATTAAAGGCCAATTTGGAAAACATTTAGGATAGAACATCCCCCCCAGCATGTCCACAATTCTGAAGTGTCCAGTCAAATCAATAAAAGAGCACATAAAATATAATAGATTCACCCTTAAATACATCTTCCACTTCAGTCTTACATATGAATATCATTCTTACAGCAACAATCTGACAGTGAAAGAAAACACAATAAACACATGCTTCGCATTAGATATGGATTTCAATTAAAATTGTAAAAAAATTTAAAAGCTGTCCATGAATCTCTAGGATTATCTTTTTTTTAAGTGTTAATAATCAAGAAATGCAGTAATATTCATACTTCACACATATTTACTAGTTAGACCTCAAATACTATTCTGAGAGGAAGGTGACCAGTATTTCATTGGTCCTATTTAACAGATGGGTAAAGGCAGCGAACTTAAAGAGATTAATTTTCTAACATGCTGGGCAAGCCTCAGTGATTTCAAAAAGAGAACTACAGGTATTCAGCATGCCTGAAAAACACACCAAATGAGATTGTCAAGGTAATTCTCAACAAACATTAAAGACTGGATAAAAAGTTCTCACTCTCAATCCCAGAAATTAAACAGCAAAATCCCTCTCTCTCACCGCTTCCCCTCTTCCCTCCGTCATGCACCTCTCCTTATCAGAAGAAATAAGAAATTATAAATTAAGAACTTGAAACATTTTAATCCCTGCAATTCCATGATTTAGCAAACCCAAGGCAAAGTGTTTCTTAGCCTGTAAGGGCGCAGCTGATGCTGCCACTCACTGCTCAATTACCTGACAGCTTCATAAGAAAATCTGACGCCATCTTGACAGAGATGTCTTGGCTGAATAGTGCTGATGCTGTATTGGCCACAAACTCAGAGGAGTCTTTCAGCTTTGTGTGGTTGGGGGCTCTGTCAACAGTGCTAAGAGCAAAAGGTGCAGCTGAGATGCCACTGTCATCTTTGGGCTCTTCCTTCACTAGTAAAGGTGGAATACCTCCACCGGGCTGCCCAGCCACATCGGGTGTTTTAGATACAGATGCTGATCCCGTAAGGTCAGGTCCACCTCCTTCCCTCTGTGGTCCCGGGCAGGAGTCACTATTTAGCTGTGGTGACCCCTTCACCTCAGTTTCTGGTATTTCCTCCTTCACTTTGGATTCTGTCCTGAGGAAGTGTTGATGGCAACGCATATGGAGTTTCAGGCTGAAGTGGCGGGAGGAGGTAAAGGGGCATAGCTGGCATTGAAAGGTCTCACCCCTGTCTTGGTGCTGATGAACCTGGTTCAAGAGGTGAAAGACAAAAGCATGTATTAAGAGAAACAGTTTACTAGCATTATAGAAATTTCAACTCTACACTTCTCACACCATCTAAAAAAACGTTAACCGAGTAAATCCTTCATTCTGAGCACTTGGAAAGAGGTCAGGCACTAAGAACAGTAGGATTCTTTCACACATAAGTCAAAGAACATAAACATCAGACTCAAAAAAAAAATAAAATCAGGAACATCTGTTTCTGCAGCAGGGAAATGATGAAGTCTGCTTTGGATCAAATAGTCCTTACAAATAGATCCTGATGACCTGTCAGTGCATAAAAAGACTTCCAAGCTATAACTAGTAGCTTTCTTGATTAAAAACCAAACACCTATCTATTAAATGATCTACTAAGCATGATCACTCCGTGCAACCTCATAAACAACAATTGTTCAGAGCAATCCAGCAAAACACCAACCTGCATTGCAATGTCCATCATCAATTCATGTATTGTTAAGAGTAAAAACACAGCACCTGGCCATACCAAGGTGCTGTTGAAAGAGTGGTTTTCAAATTAATTCTACCAGAAAATAAACAGCTCTGTTATAAAATACGAGCATGAGAGATGGTGTTTGCCATCTACTCTATTTTATCAGTCAATTAATGATCACAGTTAATCTACTGTCCTCTTATTTTGACTGCAGGCTCTTCCTCATAGAGACTGCATGCTCCAGTATAACTACAATGCCTAGTATCCTAAGGCCCGATCCTGATCAACTTTTAAAGAGAACTCTACCCATCGATCCATATGTAATGGTTTACATACTATTTGAACAGACACACTCAATATAAATTATATAATTATACAATTTCTTCTTTAACTTAGTTCTCATGAAAGGGAAGGAATAATTGAGCTCAGTGTAATAGTTAGGTATACTGAAGTTTTTTCCCTATAGTTTCACAAATGAATTTTAAATCCTGACAGTAACACTCTGGGCTACTCCCCGTAGAAAGACTGGCAAATACATTTTTTTTTTCCTCACTAATTGATGAATATGTGATCAGGACAAACTGGCACCAGACTGAGCTCCACACATTCGTTTTCACTTGTGACTTGAGTTGGTTGGAAACATTTCAGTGAGACAGATTTTTTGTTGGAAAATGGCAATTTGTTGAATGCAAAATATTTCACCTGAAACACGAAGAGGTTTGATGAACCCCTGGCAAACAAAGCATGATTTCCCTACCCTACTGAGTGGCACTCTACCTCCTGCTCCCTGGGCTTGGCTCAGAAGCAGCCAGCTGTGCCAGGAATCCAAGGCTTGCTGCTATACCCTGGGAGTCCAAAAGCCCCAAGAACTCCAGCTCTAATCAAAGCTCAGCTCCACACCAGGGAGCCTGGAAAACCTAGCTTTAGCTAAGGCTTTCAGCACTTTCCAGTTTCCTGCAGAGCAGAGATCTAGATCCCAAGAGCCCTGGTGCAGACACTGCAGGTCTCTGGGGTAATAGCAGCACTTCCCAAACACACCTCTCTCAAAATTCAGGTTGGAGCTTCCCATGGTTGTAGATCTGGCTCAGTTAATTTTCTATATATTGTAAGAGGAACTGAGTCACAAGCTCATATTCAACACTGCAATCTCTACACACACAGGACCTAAACTCAGGTCTGCTAAAATGTAAAGCTGGGAGACATCTCCTTCTAGTTCTTTTTGCTTTCAACGAAGACCCGCTTTCAATGAAGACCCATTTCATTAGTGCTGTATAACTTTTCATTCAGTAGTTCTTCAAGGGCTCCAGAGATTAGGTACTAAACAAACAGACAAGCAAGAGAGAATTTCTCTTGGCCAGCCACTTTACAGATTGACATTCTCGGTATCATATGAACATGACATTTACCGACAAAGTAATTCTGGAATCTTATAACTGCACCTGACAACAAAAAAAAATATTAGAAGCTAATGCTAACCTGAGACAGTTTTAAAGCAACAACCTTGCAGAAGAATAGCAGCATAATAAATCTAAGTATTAACAGGTTACCACAGAAATACCAACCAGATTGTCTGTCTACACTCCTGGAAACAGGACGGTCTGTGAGCACAGCAGTGTGTAAGCACTCTTCTTCATGAAGAGCACCGAGATGTACTAATGGTAGCAAGCACTCTCACCATGGCAACTTTATCTCTTACACCCACTGAGATGCTGTGTGCCAGGGTTTCTTTCCAGGATCCCCTTCAATCAACATTTCCCTGCCTACATATTTAACCACTTCTTCTGGAGGCCCCTTATCACAATCATCAATATGATGCCTTCTGAAGGCTGTCACTGCTGCAGTCAGGTGGCAAAGTGTGTGGGAGCCCACCTTCTCTTCCCAGGAGCACGGCATGCCACCCCTGCAATATCTTTTGAGAATGGATGAGAATACGGGGGACTGATTCATCCGATTTGGACTTTTCTTCTGCCTAAAGACAATAGTAGCACCACCAATGGATTTCTCATAAAATAAAGTACATTTATAACTTGCAGCCAAGGAATGACAGAATTCAAACCTAAATATTTGGAGTTTTGAAAGGAAGAATTTTATATCTACAAAAAAACCCCAAATACATGAAAAAACATCAAGTCCAATATTTAGCTACCAGTGTCCTGGGTACAGTCCCGCCATAAGACTTTATATTTTTTTTTAATTCTCAGAACTAAATAATAATATTTATTTTAAATTTGAACACTGTTAGAAATAGAAGCTAACAATGAAAGTCCCTTTAAAGGAAAAACTATCCCTTATTTTCTCATCCAAATGCAGCTGAAAGAGCCATGAATTGCCATTCTGTGCTATCTGGAGGGAAAAGTCAAGGCAGCAACTACTTGCTGCAGAGTAAGAAACAAGAAACCCTGTAGAGCTACACAGAAAGCCACAGGGGAGATCCAGGGCACAAAATGTTACAGTCCAAAAATCTTCCTTCTCCCTCCGTGAGACAGAGAAGGGCTCTTACACTGTGCTAATGCTACCCAAACCATCAGATGTCGTCTTTAGACTCAGCTAGGCTGTTCCTGCAAGAACCACAGGCAGGAGGAGACAAGAGGGCAGCTGACAGGTTTTCTCCAAAGTCTCAGCCTAAGCCCAGCTGCTGCCAGATTTTGATTTCTCTGAATTACACTGCAACACACCACAGCGCACACCCTGCTCAGAGAGAATGGTTCTTTCAAAATCCCATAAAACTACCATTTGACTTATGTCAGAAACATTTAAGGACTTGTACCTTCTGAGTTTATTTCATTTGACCACAGATATTCTCCTTGACCGTGCAAAGTACTTATATCATCTTTATTTTAACACCACAGTCTTCCCAATCTCAAATGGTATTTTGTGGTTCTTTCAGTGTGTGCTTGGTATGACGTACACAGCAATTTTCAACAGAATACAACACTCCTTACAAACTTTAGGCCTAGCTTGAGGACTTGGGTACAAATCATCTATTGGTCCAATTTATCTTTTTTTTTATTTGTTTCTTTCAGTTTCTCTTCTGCCTCCTCATTCTCACATTACAAGAAAAAAAAAAAAAAAAAGAGGCTGTTCAATTTATCTTCTCTATCACATGCATTATTGTGATCACATTGCCTTTCTATACCTGGCAGTCCCATTCTTTTCAGCTTCTCTCTTCAAAGAGAGTTCTTGCCATCCCACTAATCATTTTCATTGCCAGCTTTTAAAATCCCTTCTATTTCTGATACAGCTTTTTGATGCTGTGACCAGAACTGAATATCCTAAGTGGCAGCACACTGTATGTTAATAATAGCATTGTAATATTTTCAGTGTTATTTCTGGTTTATTCTACAGACACTCATATATCTAATGTACTTTTAAACCAGGGCTGCACATGCCAAGAAAAGGTTTTCACTGAACTGTCTACAATACCCGGATATTTTCCATCAGTAGTTACAGTTCATTACATGAAACACCAGGTGCATTATTAGACTCTTGATTCCAAGGTGCAGTGCCTTGTATTTATAAAAAATAACTTCATTTGCCCCCTTTTTTATCTGCCAGCCAGGCCCTTTTCATTTCCTTTCAAGCTCTGCCTTTGCTAATCTTGATTCATGCACACAAGGTTGTACCATCTACAGTCCTCTTACCCGCAGACATCATTTTGTGCAGATCACATTTGTTAAAATATGTACAATTCCACTCTTAGTAATGGAACACCACTCTGTTAGCCTTTTGTCATGCTTAAAATTGCTGATTCCTTCCTACCCTTTGTTTTACTGTCTCTTGGTGAATTTCTTAATTTGCCGTAGTACATCACATTGCTTAATTTATTTGGCAGCTTTTCAGTGAGAAGCTTTGCCAAAGGCTTTTTTAAAAACCAAATAAATTTCAACTGATTCTTAAGTCCATGATTTTCCTGACATACTCAAAACATCTTATTAGAAGAACACATGATTTTCTTTTACAGAAACCACATGTCCCTATCATTTCATATCAATCGTCATTCATATCATTGTGTGGTTTTTTCTGTTACGTTTTTTTGTTGACATACTAACTTTTCTGGGATCATAAACAGTTTCTTGAATCATCTTTTCACACTTAAAAGCAACATCCCTGCTGCTTTACCAGGCAATTTAAGTCATGGGCAGTACACACTGGCCCGTACAGACGCATCACAGTTACAAATACACATGATCCCACCTAACAGGGTACAACAGTAGGGGTGAGTGAAACAGTCACACGGGTACGTCCTGCAATTTTGTAGTACTGGTGAGGTAGATCTTTTCTTTCTCCCTTCCTTAAGGTTGGGGTAACACTTTGCAGACTCTCCCTTCTAGTTATATGGCACAAGAAGGAAAGGATTGACATTCACCTTTCTTTTGTGGGACTTAACAGGGTTTTTTTGGTTTGGTTTTTTTTTTTTCAACCCTCAGAATAAGATGAAATGTTTTTTTCTGAGAACCTTCATCCCTAAGCAAAATCAGAACATAAGGCGGTTGGTGTGCTGAATCCATTCACTGCTATATTTGTTTCTGGCTAGTCATTCTTTACATACTTTCTGTGACCTAATTATCACTTTTTTCTTTACCTACTATAGTTTTTATTTTTCTCACCAATTTTCAAGTGGATTAAGATTCCCATGAGGGGCATCTGTTTAAGCAACTGATATAACCAACAAGTACTACAGCCTAGACATTTAGCCATACCTGCCTACACAGTGATCTCAGTGATTTTTTTTTTTTTTTTTAAATCGCCTTTAGTAAAATGCCTTATTATACGACTGCATTTAAGTACGCTTGAGAGGTCTCCATTTTGCATCTATCTTGTGCACTCTTCTTTGTCATTTCGTGCTCCTTTCTGACAGGTTCCCTCATTTTTAAAATATTGCACTTTCAAAAGTTTAGTGCTATGGTGCTAGTTTTGATATGATCCTTCCCCTCAGGACACATACATTATTTATATAGTATTTTCCTTTTGAAACTATTTCCTTGGTTTGCTTGAAAGCAAAGGAAAGAAAAGCCTCTCTGCAGGGTTGGACTGGACTAGGTGTTCCAAACAAAATATTTTTTTTTTCTTTTCTTCTTTAGGATTTCAGGTATCAATGCATACCCTGTCTTACCCTCATCTCACATGCAAAAAGTGACAAGATTAAAAGGCAGATATTTGAAGTCACTTGGGGTACCTGGCTGAGACTCAAGGCACAGATTTCACTTGTTGAAAAACTCTGCAAGTTTGCATTACCTCCCCATGGCTGAGGGGAGGTAATGGAATCACAGGTGCCTCCCAGGGGTCTTTAAGGTTAGCTTAAACCAAACGAAAAAAAAAAACCCTCCCAAAAAGCCACAGTCAACCTCCTTCTCCCAATATGGGAAGATGCTTTAAAATAATCTGTCCTATACTTCACCAAAACAGATCAGGAATGTTTATTCAGTTGTCTGACCCCAGCTGAGGAAGAAAGAGGGAAAAGCAAATCACTAAGGGGTAGTGAGCACCTGCCTACATTCTTCAGGGCCCTTCCCTATTCCCACTATCATGTAATTAATAGCTTCTCCCTAACCAGGAGGCTGATTATAACCCTCTTCACATTACACAGGTGCATTAATCTGAGATCTCACTACGTGGTCCCACTTCATACACAACAGAAACAGGAAGATCCCATGGTTGAGCATCACGTGATCTGTCTGCTATTGCATCTCATTTTTCTGTTAAGTTTAATCTTCCCTTCCCTCATTTTCTGCCATACCATCATGCTTCAAGCACAAGTTCACAATGCCAAACTTCTTTTCCACTGCTAGAAGAGCTGGCTCACCCATTTCTGCCTTATGTCTATATAGCAGTACAAGGAACATTTATAGATATTATTTTTGGCCATATGCTCCTCTTCCTCATTCCTCCTTCCAAGTACTCAGGCTAATATCCTGTTGCTTTCTTGGAACATATCTGTATGATCTCACACCCTACCCATCCACCAATTGCTGAGGAAGACATGTGCATGATCCAAAGACACCAATTGGCCAAAATCTGACTGATGCTTGTGGTATTGCTCTGAGGTAAATTTAATCCCTACTTCCCTACCAGGAAAAACAGAAAAGCCTCAATACATCTTGTTGAATTACACCGCCCCTTTCCGTTGATTTCTGCAGTAGTAAGTAAGATTCTCCCTCTCTCAAGAAGAAAACAATATATTCCAACCGAATATATGTTTAAATAAGCAGAGAGAAGGACTCAAGCACAACCCTTGCTGCCTGCTTGGACAAGACACCTCTCACAGTTACCCATTAATTTCGTCCAGCTTCATTCTGAGTATTCTCAGCACCCCTGGAAACCATGCTATGATAGCAGAATCAAGTCCTGAGATACTACCCCCAGATTCCTGAGGATAAGGGCCAAAACTTGTGGTTATGTATGTACTATAATTTGTCTCCAAAACAGACTAATAAAATTCCATACTGTGTCTATTTTTGGACTTTTCTAAGGTGCCTATCACCGCGGAATCTAAATGCAATATAACAATTATAGATAACACTGTGTGCCTTAAAAGGCAGTCTACTCAGCCTCCCTTGTTCATTGTGTATCTGTGTGGAAACTTTCCTTCTGCTTCCCTTCTTGCCTTTCACTTCCTCGCCTCCAGTTGTGAGTTGGTCCTGGCAAAGTGCCCTTACAGCAAGAACACTTCATCAACATGGTGGGTAGCACATGTAGATCTGAATATGGGTCAGGGCTGGAATCAATCCAGAGCTCTATTGAGATTTTTCCCTAGCAGGGGACAAGACACCAATAATGCTGGCAATGTTGTATTCTGGGTCAATCAGTTTGACATGTTATAATTACCATAAAATTACAAAGTATTTATATTATATAGTTATTATTCGTTAGTCTAAAAGATACACACAGTAAGCAAGGCCCATATGGACACACACAAACCACTCATGGAAGTTAAATCTCTAAATAACCAGTTTCAACAGAAAATATCTATAAGAGCCTAGAAAAAAAAAAAAAAGGAGGTGCTTCAGCTCATGGCTATGCTGCCTAGGGAGTACAACAAAGACAACACTATTAAATTTTAAGGACTGCAGCTGGACAAAACACCTCAACAGGTTTTGCCTGTCGTCCTTATCAATAGAACATAAAACCAAAGAGTAGCATAAAGGAAAAAAGCTTGGCTTGTAACAGCATCCCAGAATAAAAATTTGCTGATAATGAATGACAGACATCAGCCTAGTGCCCTAATTTTGAGTAGCCTCTTTGGTTTTGAAAAACGCGCCTTCACCTGTAGCCACAGTTGACTCATGGGGAGGAAGAGAGGGATGGAGAGCAAGAGGAAGCTCTACCTCCATGGGTTGCCTGCCAGGAAGGAGATAAGGCCAGTTAGCTCCCAAAGGATCCTAAGGCAACAAAGAGAACTGAAACATCCGACTGGCATAAACACTGCATCCTAAGTAGCTTCCAGCTGTGTTGTACCATTTCTGATGTGTATTCATTCCATTTTGAACACTGTTGGCTTATATGTGTGTCAGTTGTTATAAACTCATACTTATTTACATACAGATTTAAAAGCAGCACTTTTTAATAATGAGAAATCTGATATTTTTTTTTAAATCTTGTTATCAATTTACACTTTCACCAAAGGGAATTCAAATTATGTCTGACACATGCCTAATATGCCCCACCTCATTCACCTGCTTCAATTCTGATGTGACAGAAAACATTTTTATGAATGGCCTACTCGATTGAGAAAAGTGTATGAAACCTATTGAAATTAATGTAAACATTGTATTTCGGATTCTTGTGCTTGTGATTCTTTACATCTATCCACAAGACTATAACAAGGACAAAAAATCAAATACAGACCGTCTAGTTTTGTAAGACAATTGCCTTAATCTTAAATAGGGAACAGTTTTACCAGCAAAGACCACAAAGTCCACCATGACCTGCATAACTGGACTGCACAGACTGAGACAACTTCAGATCTTAACTCCAAGGCAAGGTTAAATGAGGTTTTAATTTCTTACATTGTGTCAAGCAGCTCTAGGCCTGACTCTGACCTCGATGATACCTAACTGAGCATTACTTGGTAATAATTACTATATTACCAAATAATTAATACTACATGTCACATGTTTGTACAAGGGGTCTGTTTTAAGATGACATGGGCTCAGTTAAATGAAGGGGTTTATGTTAAGTGGGGAGCAGAAAAGAGCACAAGGGCTTCAGATAGCCTTCAATTTAATAGCACAGAGAGACAGGGAAAAAGTCCTTAGTTTCCTCCAACATTCTACCTGTGACCACCTATGGTAATCACCATGCCAAAAAGGAAGGGATAGGACCTCAACCTTCAAATAATTCCAAAAAGGCGAAAAAAGCAGACAACAAAAACTTCTGCAGGGAATAACAGGGATGTCTTTTACAAAGCAGGGGACAACAACAGGTCTTTGACAGGGAATAGCAAGCTTTTAGGCCGTCAGCAACTGAAATAAAAAAACCCCTTTTCTCATCATGCTGTGTTCACATTCCTTCTACCCATCTTTACTCCAGACGGCCATCTGTGCCCTCTAGTCAACACAGAACAAGAGCCATAAACACTAAACCTATTTGTACCTGGTAAGAATTAGCATGGTACACCCAGGAATAGTGCATTGATCCACAGTAGGAGCGCTAAGGGATGAGCCTTCAGACTTTAGGGGGACGATTTCAGACCTAGCAAAGACCTGAAATACAGCAAGATCTGCTCTTGTGATCAGTGGAATCATCTAAATCATTTACACTGAAGTGAACAGTTACTTGGGTGTAAGCAAGGTTAGACTCCTGTCTAGTGATCTCAGATTCTGCAATAGCATATATAAAAGCTGAACAAGGCATTTCTGTCCCCCTCCACACCAGTCTGGTACTCTGTTACACACATTTGTCTTAAACAGACAAAATACTAACTATAATAAAACATTTCACTCTGTTACACACATTTGTCTTAAACAGACAAAATACTAACTATAATAAAACATTTCACTGTTATTACAAAACTCAACTGCATTAACAAGGGAGACTTTCTGAACTTCAGCTTCTTCATCCATGGGCTAATGGGACAGATGTCATTTTTACTTCACCAAGCATGTTCTACAATTTGAAAGACTAGGCACTTTGTATGTTGCAACTATGTAGTACTTCAGCTAAGCAGACAAAGAGTTTCTTTACATTTTTATATTTTTTTGTATCAACACAGATGTGGCTTCCTTCAAAAGGTCATCTTCAGTTTGAGCCTAAAACTTAGGCTGAGTTAAAAGCATGCTTTAAATTTAATGGGAGCACTTGAAAACAAAACATTACAGTATAATCTGTCATTCATTCTGGTTTGGATTCTTCACTGCTGAAGAGCCTGCAGTTAAAAAATACACTGAGAAAAAGTCAAAACTGCAGGCCTGTCTGTAAAACATAATGGAGAGATCCCCTGCTAGTGCTGTCCAAGTTGGTATGCCCACTTAGTGTGATGTAATGGCATGCAGAGATACTAGCTGGCATCCTGAAAAGCAGCACTACTGTGTCTGCATGGTCACATCTCAGCTAGCATCCCTGTTTCTGGTGGTTCGAGGTCCAGAGCTAAATCAGTCACAGACAGCTTGTGCCGCATCAATTTGACATGACCCAAGGCAGTTTCCACATTGCATAAAATGGAAAGGCAAGCAAAGGAAAAAAAGTTTTTTCTTTCTCTTTTTATGGTCTTTATTTAAATAAAGGCATCATTAGTAGTACAGCTAGGGAAATTTTATTCTTGCAAATGTAAATGACATAGGTTTGTTATACTATCATTTTTCGATTGATGATTCAAGTGTTTTGATTGTCAGTAAACACTTCCCCTACCTTCATATGTGATTTGAGATTGTCCTTGCGTGCACAGCGAAACGGACAGAGTGGACACTGATGACTTTTCAAACCTGTATGAATCACCATGTGCCGTTTCCAGTAACTCTTCCTCTTGATAACCAAACCACAGATCGGACACTGGAAAGGTTTTCCTCCTTCTTCTTCTGAGGCTTAGCAGAAGAGGGAAGAAAAAGAGAGGATCCTTTACACCCACTTGTCGAGTACTTTCCCCTTGTAAACATACTCAAGATATCATTTTTCAATTTTTTGCTAGAATTTCATCTGCAAAGAGACACATCGGTTAAACAACAACACGTACCAGAAATTTCAGTTCCTCCCCCCTGCACATCCCTTTTCCCCTTAATCTAGTTATTCTCCCTCACAGAAAGGTCATCATAATTTATAAAGGTTAATGTCCCAAACATCCTCTGGCTAATCAGTAGGGGATGCTACTCTATCTCACCTGGTCCTAATGTTCCTTATAATTTAACTGAACTGAGATGGATGTCTCTCATAATTGTCACTTTGCAGCTTCATTTCCTATCACAGGCCAGTTGTAGTAGGGTATGGAAAATATGCTTAACTGTTAAAAAATGATCCATTTCCATATCTGATTGTTAGCCAGCAGGGGAGCTGGATATAAATCATAGAGCAATCTACAACCTAACTGAAAAGCATGCTGGTATTGTGTATCAGATATATTTAACTCCAGAAGTGAATGACTGCAGAACCCCTGCTGTTGAAATTGTTCAGTTGTGGCTCGAGCAGATGCTGCTGCAACTTCAGCCATCAGGTGTCTTTGGGTCATGGGTTTCCTTCTGCTCCTCTAGTTGCCAGGGCTTTAAATCTACTGCCTTCCTAAATGCTTGCACTCTGCTTTACTGCCCCATTCACCTAAGAAAAGGATTTGGTGGCATTTATCAGGCAAATATGGTTAGTCTACTGAGTGTGGAATCATCACAAGGTTGAAGGAAAGAGAAATTCCTTCTTGCTGACTTCACACGACTAACCCTCCATTCATCCTCTCATCACGATTTCTTCTGATTATAAAGAAAGGCCTAGTATTACTGTGGATTTGGAAACCTTTTTCCTCACTGTAAGAGACAGACTGTTTTCAAATATCCAGAGCTCAGCAACGTGCATCCTGCTATTTAGAAATTCTCTCAGAATATTTAATCTCATTATTATCAGTTATTTCCTACTGATAAGTATATAGCAAACATCAAATTCCCTTGATGAGGAACCAAGTGATAAAAACCTCCAGAAAGATTTGTCATAGCCTAAAATAAAACTCTTGCTATTAGGTAGGAAACAAAACCACCATAATTCAACTGATTAGGTAGTTATTATGAAAGTTAAAAAAAAGGACATATTGTCAAAGCATGCACTTCTTCGAGTTCAGAAATTCTCCTCATGAAATATTCTATCACATTGAACATATTATTAAATTGCTCCCCTCTCTGCACCTTTAAATAGTAGGCCAAACTCAATGCTATAATTCCTTGTGTTTCACTTTTAAAATACCTTTACTTCTTCACAAAAGGCAGGAGAAAGACAAACCACCGAAAAATATATATTGGTAGCATTTTTACCTATCTTTTCTTTTCCTTCTATCGTATCTTTTCTCCAGCCTCTGGTTAACATCACAAAGGATCCAGAAAAGAAATGTGTAACAAGCTATTACCTGTCTTCCACCCCATTAAAAATAAATCTGAAAACAACATGAATCAACAGTAATATAGCACATTACAAAATATGCAAAGAACTGGACTGAATGCATGTGATTTCACCAATAACAATGACAATGAAGGGTACACAGGAATTCTGTTAATACTCCCCAAAGCTGAACCATGTCAGCTCTTTGCTATGCTACATAAACCTCAGCGTAAGAAAAAAAACTGTGGGCTTCAACTTTCCATTTTATATTGATGTCTGTTTTATGTCACATGGTGTCCATTAGTTGGAAAGAGTGACTCCAGTGAGGAGGGAATCAGTCAGTGCTTCCCAAAGAAGCTTCAGGATCAAAGCTGCAAGCACTGCAGGCAAAAAAAGTTAACACCAAACAAGCATTCTAGTCAGTAAAAGAAGGGTCTGCCACCCACACTCTTTCAAAAACGACGTCAGAACTTTAACAGATATTGCAGGCTTTCTTTTAAATTTCCTCCCAAGCACATGGCCGTTTTGTATAATTGGCAATATTAACAGATTGACAGAAAAGTTAAGTCTTCTCTGTACCACTTTCTATAACCTATGCAAGTAATGATTAGGTCCACCAAATATGACATGCAGTTTCAGAGGTGCTCTGATAAGCCATGGCTCCAGCTTCTTGACTGAAATAATTCTGAGCAAATAGATCCTTACTTGTCCACATCTAATTAATCTGAGTATTAATCTCATAACCAAAGCTAGATGTTGGTGGTGGATAAGTGAATCAGACTTGTAACAAGATAAGCTCACCAGTGCCTTGAAAGTTCAAAGTATGGGAGGGGAAAAAACCCACCTCTCAAGCTATGCCTACTGGGAAAAGATGTCTCTCTCTGGGACAAGACCAAAAAAAACAGGTCTCAAGGAGCGATCAGACAGACACTAAGAGATGAAACATTATAAAATGAAATACTATTTTTTTGCTATTAGTGCCATAAAGTCATAGGTGCAAAAGGAATCAAGAACGTGTGACATCTATTTTCATGGCAAATATACACACTCAGCTGCCCTACTCAACTTTTACAGAAGTGAAGTCTTCAATCAAAGGTCACTAAACAGTGACCTTTTTTTGCGAGCTGCATTTCTCCACAGCTGAAGGAATCAAGGAGTCTAGCTTTCCGTAGTCAACATCCAGATATGCTAACAAACAGCATGCTTTTTATTTTCAGTTGCTTAATTATTTAGAAAGGAAAAAAACTTAATAGCATATCAGAAAACCAATTTAAGGAACTTTTGTTATGAATATTACACTATAAAGTTTGCTTGGATGCCAACTGGCATTGGCCCAGTATGTATGAACTGAAAGGAAACACCCTTCCTCTTGGGATACTAGTCCCATATATTATAAAAAAAAAAAAAAGAATAGTTGTTCCTTGGTTACCAAGGACCTGAGGCAGTCAGCCCCCATTGTTATCTTTTAGCAGCACAGTATGCTTGGGCCAAAGAGAATTGCTGCTAGGAATTTGCTGCATCAGAGCTAGTTTATAAAGCGCCACTACTACCAGCACACTTGCACACTGGTGCAGAGCACTCCCCTAGTACAAATCCCACGGTTCGATGGTCCAACACAGAACCTGGATTTTACTACATCATTTACTTTTTCCCAGTAAAAACTTATGCTGTGAAGAGCCTTTTCTCCAGCAGGAAATAAACTAATAACTTCAAATAAATTTTGTCCTTACTTCTTTCTATACATTGCTGCCCTTCTTACATTAAGTTACATTAAATTAATGACCACAGTCACACTGGTATAGCCATCCTATTCCCACATTTTCTTGGCTTAGAGCTTATGTTACTCCAAAAAAGACTTCATCTAAACTAATGAAAACCTTAGGCCAGACCCATGCCACTTTGATTGTCTTGACAAAACACACCAGCAAAGCATTTGCAGAAAACATGTAACTCAGAGCAAAAAAAACGGTACCGGCTGCATCTCATTACATCCCTCCCTCTCCTCTTCCACGGGAGGAAGGAGCATTGGGGTGCATCCAATAGCTTCTACCTCATGAGTTTTTACCGAGAGCTGCACAAGGACAGATCAGACCTCATAATACTAAACAAAAAGGGTAGGTCAGAAAGACGGCCGTGCAATTATACAACATACATTTCAGCTTTCATGTCTGTACACTGGCTAGCTCCACCTGTATGGTCAAGCTAGTATTCCTGATAAGACACAGCCTGATAAAGCCCTAACATACAGAACCACTTCGTGCATCTTGTGAAGAGAGCTGACATGCTCCCTTCCCCTCTGCAGCAGAACGCCACTCCAGGGAGAACACTGACAACACCTGAAGCTGTATGTTCTACCATAAATATGAATCCATAATGTGAACTTTTTATATAAAGAGAAGATACCTTATTTTTCCTTATTTTGAAGATGGATCATTTAAATTTCCCTGCATGGTTTGCCAGTTCTTGAAAACTTTTGTTACCAAGACTGTTTCTTCTTATTCCCTATAAGCCTGATTCCTTGACCAACAGCTGGAACTGGTGGAGGGAAGTCAGAACTGTAAAATGTTTTTTGTTGAGCAAATTAGAGAAATGCAGTTCCCTTTTTTTAAAAAAAAAAACCAAAACAAAACAAAAAAACAAAACAACAAAGGATTGTAAAATAGTGAACTGCTGCAAAAAATTTTAATGAAAAGTGGCAACATAATAATATACTCTGGTAAATTAGGACAGGGTAGTAAGCGATTATACAAAAGTCCATTTGTGACAGAGACAGCAGGAGGGACAATTCTCCCTTGTCCAGAATTTCAAAAGCACTAGTTTTGTCCATGATCACTGATACCGTGAGCTTCCTCACAGAGATTCTTTGATCTTCTCCATTAAATATTTTTTGTGGATTTATTCTGAACTTGGTAAGAGGGGGAAATACCATTGTATGGAATAAAAAAAAAAAAAAAAAAAAAAAAACGAACTGAACCATACACTCACATCGTTCAAATACAGAAAGATTTGTGACAGTTTGTTCTTTAAGTAGTATTTTAAAAATCTTTTCTATTGTTTACCTAAAGTACCTATTTCTCATTCTCATAATACCTGGAATCAAACCAAATCCAGACCCATTGAAGAGATGTTATATAAGCCTATAGCAAAACAAATACATTCTACTTAGTAGCCCAAACTGTAACCATACCTGTACTAGTGGGTTTGGATGCTCTTCCCTTAGGGACTGGCAGTAACAGTAATTCCAAAGACTGTGGTGGTGTTGCTTTCTCTTGCTTCATCTCTGAAAGCTGCAAGGGATCCTCAGCAACAAGTGATTTCTTCTTCTCAGCCAAGAGGGTGCCTGCAGCCCTTGCAGCAACCTCCTTGAGAAGGGCAGCTGAAGAGGTCATAGAAGCCAGAGAAAGGAAAGAACTAGCCGGAGGCGGGTGCTCCTGCCCAGGAGTCATGCTTCTTTCACTCACTTTCTTAGATAAAGCTGCCAACGTGGAGCTGGCTGACTGAGAACTAAAAGGTGAGGAAAAGGATTCAAATCTTATAGTGTCTTCAGTCCTTGAAAGAGATTTGTCCTGCAGAACGGCATTGGCTGCGGCTTTCAGTTTCAGGATAGCTGAATCAGGGGACAAACCACAGGTGGTGGTTGAGTTTGGCAACCACTTACCTTGATTCCATATAAAGTGACTACTTGCATTGTATTGGTCACTTTGTTCCTGTTTCTCAGCAAGCTTTCTGGCAAGAACACTTAGCTGCTGGGCATGATGAGCAGGTGGAGAGAAGGACAGATTTGAGCCAAGATTTACGGGGGACTCAACTCTGCCATTGACTGTAACGGCAGCATCCAGCTTGAGGGAGCCAGCCTCCAGCAGCCGCCTCAGGTTACTACTCAGTGGCTTATTTGGACCAGGAGGTTCTTCTTCACACAGAGATGGCACATCAGGGGAAAGGTGCTCCTTGCTCTGTAATGTGTCTCTTAATGCCTCATTTTCAATGGATCCCAGCTCTGCTGTGTTGCTGCTAGGAGTTGCACTTCCCAAAGAAGTATCCGGGGAAGTGGACTGCTCTTGGGTACTGTCCTCAAGAGACAACTTAAAGTTCTCCTGGACTTCTCCATACGATGCTTCCGAAGGAGTTTCTGAAGAATTTCCAAACCAGCGTTCTTCTTCACTGAGCTCACCTTCCACTTCTTCCTGTCTGGTACCATCTGTGTGGAACCAAGAACAGCAGTATTATTTTCAAATCTGTGTAAAATAACTTCCTTGCATAAAGTATGCCTGGCCTCTGTATGACCCTCCCAAAATAGACATCTTATGTCTCCCTAAAGTGCATGAACTTGGCATCAGCCTGGATTGACTGACCAGGAAAAAAGATTTTTGAAAATGAATAGATCTGTCTTTGAAGACGAAATCACGACAAGCCTGTCATCTTTCAGTCAGCACAACTAAACGCAACAATAAATACACACATAATATATATTCATATACTGCAAATATTTCATTATCGGTATAGTCTGTACATCCTGCAAAATATTATGAACTCTCTGGTATGAAGCAGAGATTTAACAGGCCCAGAAATTACTGGATGCTTGTGTCTTTGTACAGCTGGCACAGGCATGCCTTCAAAAGCAGATCAGGTGTGTAGCTACTCACAGCAGTTTCTTCCAGTGACTTTAAATGTCTGCCCAATCCTGCAGTGACCCCTATCTAAAATAAAATAAAATTTGTACCAATAATACACAATTCATTCCTGAATAGCTGAAATGACTAATACATGAATGTAGGATAAATCTCTCATCTCTCCAACTATTTGGGAAAGGAGTGTCATACACACAAAACTAATCTTTGGGGTTCTTTCTTCTTATATAGCTACTACTTGCTTGTCATTTGCTTGTTATTCTTCATGAATATTAAAGTTTTAAAGACTATCCTAAACTGAACTTAGTTTAGCCGAAAAAAAAAAAAAAAAAGATAAAAAAAAGTGTTGGTCTCAATGCAATTAGTTACATTTTCTTCTCTGTGGTAACTGCAACACTCCAGTCTCCCCTGAGACCTAACTGACAGTGTTTAAATCACTATGACCCTGGATTGCTCTTCTTCCTGATAGGTATTCAAAGTCATACAGATATGACCAAGACTTTATTTGCAGATCTTGCTGGCCATTTAGAACATAGTTAAGAACAAGAGCAATGCTAAAATTAAATTCATGTTATCTTCTCTTGCCAGATACCTCTCACATTTCTTGCTTTTAGACTCAATGTCCCAAGCTACAAAAGAATCTTTGTAATCATACTAAAGCAAAACAAAAGGATTTAATATAACCCTCACTGACATTCTGGAAATAAGCCTGCATGATATGTATTGTACCTATGATCATGTATTATTCCCAGATTCCCTATTTAATTCCAGCAAATTACAAAACTTGGAGTGAAGTTGATAAAACTTAGATTTATATTATTTCTTGATGCAATGAATTTAAGGAGGAAAAACCCAGCCAAACGTATCACAAGTGTAGAGAGATACCAACGTACACTCTGAAAGCAAACGTTTGAGGGGTTTTTATTTTATACAGAATATGAGGAATAGTCTCTCACAATAAGTTCCTTTCACTCAAAACCCTTTGAAAAAAATTTCACCGATGTTTTAATAGCCCACAATAAATCCACTCAGTTGCCTTAGATTAGTAATTCAAGCAGAAGGGGGCTAGCATCTTTCCTATTTAAAACAAAAGACAAAGCACTCACCTAAAATTATTTTGATGTTATCCAAGTTAACATCACAGACACAGCACGATTAACAATAACATGCACAAAAAGGCCAATAGCATGCATATTCAAATGAAAAAGATAGATGCTAATCAGCTGAACCAGCACTTATGCAGGTTAAAGGAGAACCAAATATATTCCCTTTTCACCCTGTGAACATTAAAAAGTAACTTGAGGCATGACTGTACAGTTGGGTGCACACGAATGAGAAATCCATACACTCATCCCAGATGCAAGCAAGTTCTGGATGGCAAGCCAGAAAAGCGTCTTACTGGCACTTTGCCAGAACTGATACACCAAGAGCAGGGCTCATCCTCTGGGACGCAGCCTAGAGTTGACACCACTACACAGCTTCTGAGCCAAAGCTAGCCTGCCTCCTACCACTTACATCCTTATGTCTGCTTACATCTGTGTTAAAACAACCCCTCCTCTCCCCCACAAACCCTGCTCTCTCTGTGTCTCTGCTCCCCATACATAAATAGGGAGGGAGAATTCCATTTCCCTTCAAAGTCATCCAAAAATTACAGTTTGAGAGCTATTTAAGTGTAAATGGTTACAAGAGGAAGTGGGTTTGTTTTAGAGAAATCTCCAGCTCAGCAAACCCCAAAATTTCTCTGTTCCTTGCTGTGTACCTCTATTTCTTAATGTTGATATGTTACCCAGTTGCAACCAGCCTTTAAAATAGCAGTTAATAAACACTGTTTTACAAATCTCCCAATCTTGCTCATCCTACTTGCACTTGAAATCAATTCTTCATTCTCACCTGCACCCGTTTTTGCTCTAACCATAGAAGTAATGCCCCACATGTACTTTCACTATATATTCCTCCTCTCTAAAGCTGACATCTCAGGGAACGCTTACAGTAGCTAAGGAAAAGGGCACTGGTATATGAAGTTACTAATAATGATGGTGGGGAGGAAGCACATCCACTATGGCAGAGCTGCAATACAGCTTTCTTCAACAGTAACACAACTACACTATGCCTAGAATCAAAAAAGTAAGGTAGTAATAGCAGGAAAGATAGGAACGGGACATAGACTGACCTTCCAGACACGCATGTTCTTCACTGGTCTTGCCTATATGAAGAGCAGCCACCAACATTTTATGGACAGGGAGCAGAGGGAGTGCAGTACTCTTCATTTAAAGGCTTGCTGCCAAGTCCAGAATTTCCCTCCTCTTTGGGCAACACAGTGAGAGCTCCCCCTCCTGTTGCTGATCTACCTGTAACCACTCAAGCAATCTCAAATCTCCAAGCGGTCTTCATAACAAGGGCAAATTTCCTTTGCAGCATCTCTATCCCAAAAACCACCTGAATTTTTTTTTTCCACCAGTGCAGTTTCTTTCTGTAACCCAGAAACCAGACTTTTAACTGCTGACACAGTTCTAATTTTCCTCTTCTCAGTAATTCCCTCAGTTGCTGCAGTATCAAGTCCACTGTATTTTAAGGCTGTAAGGTTAATGCTGAAAAAGCCAGCATCAGTGTCTTATCATGAGCTCAGTCAAGTCTCCTTTTAAACAGCAGTGAATTGGTTTAGAAGCATAACAGTGAAGCCTGGCAATTTCATTTCTAAGCAAAGTTGCCATTCGAGGCCTTCAGGGCAGGATTTTCATTCACGTTGACTTGTGAGCCTGTGAGTTTGAACAAGCTTGAGAACTCCAGCAGGTATCAGCCCAATCCACCAACTTTCCTATGATTTCAAATTAAATACCACCTTCCCTCAGAACTCAGACGGTTCACGGGACACCCAGACCAGGTTTGTCTGATACAGGAGCCAACCTCCATGCGCCTGTCAAGAAATTTCAGCTGTATTTCACATCTGTGGCAGAAGATCTGCATGACATGTTTTCCCCTTCTCTCACAACACAGATAAGGAGCTACAGTGAGAAGTCCTTAACAGCTAGGAATAGAAACGTAATACCACATTTAAATTTCTTCTCTCCACCACAAACATACCGTAATTTATTATTACAGAATTACTTATGAATGTTAAGCGACTCGCATTTCACTTCTATTGCAGCCTGAAATGCTAAGCATTGGGTAAGAAACATGGAAGCTGCAAAGCAGGAAAAGGTAACTTCAAAGTTAGAGGCAAATTCTCACTGACTTCATTTGGAACAAGACCTGGCTGGGAATCTCACCAACTTTTACCGCACAACTGCTCATCAGATTGCCTCTTCTCAACGTGATTCAAGAGTCAAGACTTGTCAATGCGTCTCTTTCCTGATTTCCATGGCAGTTCTGGAACTGCTTCCCAAAACATTTGCCACTGGCAGAGGCTAGTGGAAGTTACAGGTGACCTGCACGCTTGGGGACTACCCCATCACACAGCACCCAGGAGCCTCACGCAAGTACTCCCCACTCCTGTCAGCGATGACGAAAGGCACCGAAGTACTGTTAGGCAACTGCTGCCACTGATGTAGCCCAATATCAAACAATCTCTGGCAAAGCCACAAACATGTGCAGAAGCACTGTTTGAAGAAGTGCCAGTTTCCCTCGCCTGCCCACTCACCTGCTTGTTTTCAAATACAGAGAAGTTCTGTTTCCTCTTCAAGAGATCAGTTTGACAGACAAATCTTATTGATCCCAAAGTACATTATTTCACTCTGTGAGCATATGCCCTTTCATTTAAAGTGGTGATTAGAATTTGACCCTGGTATCAATAGAAATGTAAATATTAACTTGCCTGAACTATTTATATCTGAAAACTGAAAAAGACAAATATGTTTGTTGATTACTGAGCCTCCCAGTTCAAATGCTGGAAACTTTAGCTGTACCCGACATATGCCATTCCTGACAGTGTCAAGTGTGAGATGATCCACAGTTCCACTTTGTAAGACTTGGAGTGGAGAAATATGAATGTGGCAGGCTAGATCTAGAAAGAGTCTGTGCAGTACATGGAAGAGGGGAGGAGTCTCCAAGCTGTAGCACTAAGCGACAGGCACAGGCAGTGAAAACATGACTGAAAGAACACCATTTGGACCACCACAGTGTCTCTGAGAAGAGGCTATGGCTAAGGAACCCACCTTAAAGAGGCTGAATTTTCATGCTAAGAGAGACAAAATTTCACTTCAATCATTCAGTGCAATGAGTAAATTAAAAGAACCTCAATAGAGAATTAACATTGCAAATCCATATGCTACAGTGATATGCAACATATGGAAAGTGTAATTGTGGGATTACAGAATGAAAATTAAAACAAATATAAAAGTAGGTAGAAGTCAAGTAATTTCAAAGAAATGCGCACAGGAAAATTGCTGATGAGATAAACTAGGTAAGATTGCCCTAACTTCAGCAGTTAAATTTCAAGAGAAATGTGGGAATCTACAGGACCAGGATTTAAAGGACAGGAGACCCAAACCTCATTTTTTATTATCTTGATATCAAATATCTTGTTCTATACAAGAATTTCAGATATGACCATTCAAGTTTGTGTCAATCTAAATAAGATTAGAATTGCATTTTTTTGCTATTTGGCACCCAGATCATCTTCCTAATTTGTTGCCCCAACATCTTATCTTACTCCATTTCTAATGCCTATTATAAACCATTCTCTGTATTATCACTATACCCAGGCCTACTGAAAGAGCTAGAATTAAGTGATAGGTTTACACTAGGGAACGGAGGAGTTCTGCAAAGATACCTGAAGAATTTTAAAAGATGCATTAAACTTAAATGAAGCAGTAAGCTATCCATAAGGAGTTCTGAGGAAACACAGACTGACTCAAACAAACAATCAGTTTAAGGCCAAGTAAATAGGCAGATGCATCAAAAATAAGGCAGAGACAACATCTGAACAACCTAGAACTTAGCCTTGTATGACTTTTATCAAGAAGAGCAAGAAAATGGGAGTGAATGAAGAGAAGCAGCAGCCAACAACAGAGAAGGCATGGACAATGGTAAAGGCATTTAACTTGTCAGGGACAAGGAAGAGGCAAGACAGAAAGTGAACTGATGTGCTCATATTCGGCCTCCAGAATGGCTTCCCATGTCCTACTCCCTCCTGTCTGCTTTCTTAGAACCTTCAAACAAGGATTATGGATCAGGCCACAAGCCAAACTTTGCTCTTCTGGCAGTCCATTTCAGAATACCCTCTCTCTACAGGCGCTGTAACCCAGGTTCCATCGTGACTGTTACTATCAGCATCACATCCAAATAAGAGGAGTTGCCCATCACGTGACGGCTGCACATTCAAGAAGAAAGCACAGGCCCATGATGTCTCCATCTCAGCTCTGTGACAGTCAGCCAACTTACACCCTTCAGAAGTGGAATACAGAAAGATGCTGACTTTCTTCAGCCAAACCCAGTTAAGTACCACTGGCATGAAAGCCTTGAAATTTGCCAGAGACTGGTTGCTAGCCACCCTGGGCAGCACAGTTTTAGTGGAATGAGGAAAGCATAAGACATACTGGAGAAGCTCCAGGATGAAGGTAGAGGAGAGGAACTTGCAGTCCTAAATGCAAATGGTACATTCAGTGAGAACTATCAGGCACAAGTGTCACATCAGAATTTAGTGCAGACCAGATAATACAAATGATAAAAGAACGAAGGAGCTAAACGCTGAATACAGTAGATACCTTTAGGTAAACTATGCACATTGTGTAAGCGCATCATTTTAGCACTGGTAAAAAATAATTACAAGAGATCACTTGCTAATATCACATCACTTTCTAGTTCATGTTGCCTCTGGGTGTCAGCTTCACACAAACCCTTTTCACAACCAGGTAATTTAGAAAGCAGCATGCACAGGCCTGAAAGTGGCAGTCATATCTGGGAAGTCTATTCTGTGGTATCCTATACAAATTGCTCAGTCTAGCTGCCTACAAACTACCCTTTTTGTATTCAGGTTAGTTTTTAACGATTTCAAATAAAAAGCGAATGTCATGTCTTTTGGCTGAACAACCTTTGTGGGCTCCCACACCCACCAGAGCATGTGGATATGTGTGTGTAGGACTGCCTCAGAGAACCGGGGCACACTGTGCACTGACATCCCACAGGCTCCACCTCTAAAAAGCACTTCCAGCCACATCTGATTAGACTATACATCCAGAGCAGCAGCAATGTTGATTTTTCCACAGGGATGCTTGCAAGAAAATCATGATTTTAATAAAGACACAAAGGCCTGCCTTAACTCCTTTTATTGTATCAACAGCAGCAAATAAAACTTAAAAGTCACAGTTACATAAACAGTCATGTGCTAGAGAGCCCTCAGTCCCCCATTTTCCCTTCATGATTTCTGTGACCTATAATAGGTAAGCAGCACAGGAAGTCATTGTCCTCTTTGAATGGAATTTCTGGCTCGCTCACTTATCAACGGGATGATTATTCAACTCTTGACCCCGTCACAAAATGGTTTAGCAGTGGTGCTGGTGCTTGAACCAAATTTCTCTACTGCAGGCTGACCCAGAAGAGCAGCACAGCTGCAAGAAGGAACTGCCAAAAAGCCATAGCTCTTCTGTTCTGTCCTTCTCCCCTGTGTTTAAGAAGTGTGAAAATACTCACACAATTAGACAGGAAAAGAAGCCCTAGGTAGGACTCTCTATTTCATCTCCACATCTTCTAAAATAATGATTTTCCTAACTGGAGGGAAGGAGGAGAGGGGAAAAGAAAGGCACAGCTTTTAAAGACAAGGCATACATCCTCTACTTTTATCCCCAACTTAAAGTTACTTTGAAAAAATTCACTTACCAGAAAACCCCTGAATATTCACCTAGTAATTTCTCTAGTACTGCTTTTTTTTAAAAAAGGGCTCCAAGGCAAACAAGATTAGAGAAAGTTAATTACCTTGCAGTAACTGGAATTCTTCAAGATGCTTTGTCTGTATGCACAAACAACTGAACAGGCAGAAGTACGATACATTCAGGTTTGCCAACTGCTACACAACCACAAAAGGTGAAAATGCATGTACAGCACCTCAGTTTCCTCTCAAAAGCAGAATACAGGTGTGATGGATTCTCCCAAGAAAGAAGAAAGTGAGATTACTGAAGAATCTTGTCACAGACAGCATAAACCTATCTTTATTTCCTTTCCTCAAAGGATAAGAATTTTGTGATAAATGGAAAACAGAGACAGTGGCCTTTCAACCACAAGCCCCAGAATAAAAGCATCAAGTGGGTTTCATTACCTGCCAAAACAAGCCTTCTTTTACTAAGTGTCCATGGAAAAGGACAGAAATACATGGTTTCTCCTGAGGTGAGGTGAGCTGTCACTGCTTAATGAAGGTTCTCAAAGCTGTCGACAAACCACAAGATAGGACCTTCTAGTGACAACAAGTCTGATCTCCCCCAAAACAAGTTCTTCAAAAGATAACTCCTAGTATGATAGATGTTTGACATCTTGCCTCCAAGAAAAACTATTCTTCTGTTCTAGGCAAGAGGTTATAGTTAGTAACTGTGGGATCAGTGTTTGAGGAGTGTTGCTTCCATTGGGACTCAGAGATTTTAAGCACCAAATGAACTAAATGCCTTAAAGTGCAGTTAGAAGACACTATTAAGGTGACAAAAGCTCAAGACCGACAGAAGTGGTGGTCTTGTGCCTTCCCTTGCATTTGCTCTGTTGTTTGCTTGACTGCTTGGTGAGCCAATTTCAACACACTAATCTGGCAGTAAAACTACCCACTCTGCCAATCCAGAACAAAAATGTGAAGGAGGCAGGAATGGGGAAGCAGGAGGAAGAGTCAACAACTTGACCCCCCTATCTCCTCAGGTCTTTTAGGGTGCAAAGCATATCACGTCCCATCAGTGAAAAACACCAGAGGATCTCCCTCCCATCCCAAACCTCAACAGTGCACTACATCTCTCAGAGGAGAGCTGGCCCTTGAAGTCAGGGTGGCCACCGCAGGCAATATCATGCAGGGTGCTTTAGAAGCCTTATCTGGGACATCTGCAGCTGGGTTGGCCACCACAGATTCTCCTGACACCAATTAAAAAAACCTCTTCTCTAGTACTGGGTGGCAGCATCTTCATGGGAAAAGAAAAGCCATAAAGACGCAGAAATAATAGCTTAACAGTGAGGCCCAGTAACCACCAACTGAAAAGCAGGTGGGCAGAGCAGTATGTCTTATAGAGTAATATATAACAATTTTACATACATGTATGTAAATATATATAGTATATGTGTATAATAATATATCTGTGTCACTACAATTTAGAATCACTTTGTTCTAGCTCGATTTTGCCACTATTTGAGGCTCAGTGAGTTGAATTATTTGAGGTGTGTGTATGAAACAGAACACATATGGCCTTAGAGGAGGGGAATATTTCTGAAGACCATTTCTCAGGCAGTATGCCACAAAAGAGCATCCTATGCAAGAAGATTTCATCAGCTGACTTGACCAATACCTAGAACTTCTGGAGAGAAGGTAGACAAAGACAGTGAGTTGAATTTTCTGAAGCCAGCTTACGCTGCAAAGGCTCACTAGTAGCCCCAAGACAGATTCATAAAGCACAAAAAGTGTCAGTATAACAATAGAAAATCATGTTCCTTACAAAATGTATTTTATGGTACCGATGTACTCCTTGTAACACTTTTATGGAGACTGAGCAAAATATCACACCTGGCCTTATTGAAAGTTTCTTCCACAGGCCCTCATGAACATCCTGTAATAACCTATAGTGGAGTTTGGGCACACCTTTCATAAAGCATAGGATAGTTGATCATGACAGATTTATACCTTAAAGGACTATGGCCAACTGCAAACCACAAGTCTGTACATTAACATATCATTAACATATCTTTTGCCTGGTGAAAACAGAAAATATGATAAACCATTTGCTATAAAACCAAACATTACTTTAGGCAGCAACTTCTGAGCCAGATTCAAGATATCAGAAATTTCAGGCTTCCCTGTGTCTTTTAAAATTAGCTACAGTATCAGATTAAGACGCTGATAGAGTATTGTAAATTTGAGGACAAACTAAATACGTGGGAGATCAACTGTTATTCCCACAGCTCTAGTTGAAATGGGAGTCAGCTTTAACAATCTTTGATGGTTCAAATGGACCACATGTACAAGTCTACACAGAGAGACTCCCTACATCTGGAGCAGTAGTGTGTCTTTTATGTCAGCACACATTTACCACTGTAGGTTCATTTACATATAAGTTCAGTACAGTGACCAGAAATTCTACCTTTTCTTAGTTATAAGGAAGTTTAAAAACTCCTTAAAGTTATTCTAGGTAGCCAAAATTCACTTTGCTTGTTCATTGGTTTTGCTCCAGATACATGTCTATGACATAGGCTGTTGCAGTGACAAAGTATTGAATACCAAAAGGTAACAGGGATTCTGGCACCTCCAAAATAAGAAGATTTAAGCATTATTCTCCAGACTTCTATTATCCTTAGCATACAGGGGAAGTATTTCAAGATTTTCCACCGTGGGCCTTCATTATAAAATGAAACCACAAACAACCCTAGCAAACAGTGTGGAAAAGCTGGCTACAGCCAGAAGATCTCTAAATGAGGGAACTTAGTTTCCACTCTAGATCAAATTATTGTGGGAGATAACTGCATATCTGCCAAATGGTCAGTATAGAAATCCATCATATTTTAAAGTCATCCTTAAATGACAATTAACTTTATGAATGAAAAACAACAAAAAAAATTCCTTTGGCAAGTCATTAATGAAATCTTCTTTGAGAAGTTGCTTATGGAACACAGAACTAGTCTGTCTACTAGGAAATTCTAAGCAGAAACACAAAACTGCCTTATCTTAAACGTAGTCTATCTGTAAACCAGAGATTCAGTTACTCATTTCCAAACGGCTACTTGCTTTGTAGCAGTTCAATTCTAGGCCATAATTTTCTGTTGTATATTTAAGGTAGAGGACATCAAAATGCAGATGATTTTTTTTTTCCCCTGACAAGATCTCAGGCTGACTTCTCTGAAAAAGAGATAGAAGGAAGGAAAACCACTGTCACACTAGACAATCACTATGAGCTGAAGCAATGAAGTAGCTCAGCACTCTCAATCATCATACATCATACAGTTCTGTTTAGGTGTTATGGAAGACAAGATCCATTCACTTGGACAATTCTGCTTGAGAAAGTGGAAAGATAATACTATGTTATTAAGATAAGCAGAATAACCACCTCCGTTCTTTATACCTTGCATCCCTCAAAAGGCAATGGATTTCAAGAAAGGAGGTGGGCACATGTGAATGTTCATGGAACTAGACAAAAACTTGACCTATGACCTGGAATAAAAGGCTCAGAGATAAAGGAAATTTACTCATTTTCAGAGAGGTGAGCCTCTGCCTTGAACAGCTCAAGTAAGGCCAGCACAATTTCTTTCTGCACACCCTACAGTGCTTTTTGGCACCATGATGATCAGTCTCCATGACAAAGACTAAGTATAAAACAGGGTTTAGAGGATCTCTCTGCTGGCTGGACAGCTCAAGGCATCTTAAAGTGATTATATTATTCTTGGTTGTCAGTGGTATCCTCAAGACTGGCAAACACCAGAAGAAATTTGGGAGAAGTACCCTTAATGGTATCACTTTCATGTAGTGTGCACTTCCCAAGAAAGAAACCTCCATAGCAAAAACAAAGTAAGGCATTAAGCATAAATAGTGTATTTTCTTCTATCACATTTTGTATGATCCAGATGCCAAAAAAGGCACGAAAGCTTTGCTTTCTAATCTTCATTTAACTTGTTAACAAATAAAATTGGTGGTCCACTCTGTTTTGCATACCTTGCTCTCAGTTTTGAGCTACATCTATAAACTGCCTGCTCTTAGTGCCTTCATCAGCTAACAATCCATCTTAATTAATTAAGGCCTGCACCTGACCTGCCACCTCCCCAGAACTGGCTGCAGTGATAGCTGTCTCAACTCTTTACTGCGACAAAAATTCATCTTCATTGCCTGAAATGCCCTGCAAGCCTCAGCACAGTCACAACCCCAACAGTAAAAAGTACGCACAAGAATCCTCACAATTTACAGCAGCCAAGACTAAAGTGATCTGTTTACGCTATGGATTATTCTAACACTGATTTACCCTCAATATATGCAACTCATTTTAGTGTGGCTAGTTATTTAAAACTGACAGGGTCACCACAGCAACATGACTTTAGTCACCCTTACAGTTGGAAAGGAAGCAAATGAGAAGTTGCAAGTGTCAACTGAGCTGGCAACAGGGGCCGACCAAAGTGAGAAGGGTGTTCAAACATGCCACTTACTTGCATACAAACAATCTGCAATGATAACTCCCTGATCACAACAGCAACTGAGCATTACGCCTCAGAACAGCTTAAGTTTGCAGAAAGTTCTCACATTACCAGAAACACCAAAATTGATCTAAAGGATCTCCAGGAAAAAGCCGTAAGTCACCTATGCTCCGAGCTGTCCTGTGCAGGGCAATTCCAAATTATTCTAGGGGACAAACCACTGACCAGAAGGGTAACGGAGGCACCAAAACCGCACTGGCTGATTAGCTGCTCCTCCACCTCCACCCATTTATGTCAAGGAGCTGCCCTCATGTGTTGTACACACCATAAAGGATTGTGCCTGTAAGCAATCCAGAGTAAATTTACCATAGCTACCACAATGTTATCAGAAAAAATTGTCTGCTAAGGTTGATAAATCGGTCAATTACCTGCTTCCGTAACTTTTATTCTTCATTAAATGTTTTCATCCTTACATTACCAGTACCTATGAGAAGGTGATCTGAATGTTGCCAAAACCAACTATTTAAATTACTAGCAATTCCTTAATTACTATAAACAAGATTACAACAGTCTTATTTTACAAAGGTTTCTAAACACCAAAGCAATAGCTCTAGAAAACAAAGCTTCCTTGCTGTCATTATTTGAAGCTGCTGTCTCCACGTTTACTCTTGGTCTGCGTAGGACCCTCAGTGCTCCCCCTCAGCCCCCCCGAACACCACAGCGAGAGCAGCTTCTGTCTCTCCATCGGTACCCCCAGCGTGGCTGAGCAGAAATACACACAGGGCATGAAGTTCCCAGTCTCCCCTCAGTTCCTCCTACCAAGTCCAATCCACCTTCCTCCCCAAGCCACACACTCCCCAGCCCCTTTAAAACAGGAAGAAATCATTAACATACAGAGGAAGGGGAAGACGGGCAAATACTACTGAAGCATGGCAACCACTGCCTTCATCTTCATGGCAGAGATGCTTTAGTACTCCAGGTGGGAATGTGAAGAGCAATCCAGTCTTCGCAGGTGCCAGGAGAGTATGGGAAAACCACAGAAGGCCATCGTCCTTGCCAATGAGCTGGCTTAGGCTCAAAATGGAATATCAAAACTATGCCAAGGTAGATATGCATGATCTCAGGTAAAATTTCCCTTTCCGTACTTCCTCTCACACTGGTAATAGCAAGAGATTTTCAGAAAAGGAGAACAGAAAATACCTGACTAATCACACAGAAGCTGAAACCCAAAGGATAATGATGTATCATCCTTCTTTCTCTACACACAGAAGTTATTAAATACAAAGGACTGTGCAATCCTGTGAAACCAAAGATCTGGTTTTCTGCGTCTCTTCAAAGGCACAGTCAAATTTTAGAATTGAGAAATGGAGAAATCCCACCAGGGTTTGTACAGGGACAGACTAATGTAAGCCCAGCACAGCTTCAATACTCGAAGAAAGCCCTCTAGAAGGTTTCATCAGCACTGTAAAAACATAAAGCAACATCCAGAGCATATCTAGCCATTTCAAGGAACACATTTTTCATCTTTTTGCCTGCTTACCTCTGTTCCTCCAAGGGACAACCTGCTATACAAATGCACAACCTCAATCACTGTTACCTTGATTTCCCTAAGAAACTAAGTGCATCTTTCCTACAGGACATCTAATTTAGAATACAACCTCTCTTCTTTCAGGCTGAAACTATCTTTTTGTTGGGTCACATGTGCCTAGGACAGCAGGCTGACTCCCTGGCTTGTACTCCTATGCACTATACAAAAATAACAAAGGAGAAGGAAACAATATTTCCTTGTCTCTGTCACACACAATCCTTGAGAGCACTTTCTGATGTCTAACCACTACCATAGCAAACAGATATCCAGGAGACACTCAGGTAAAAGAGTAATCAGAAGTCCTACACAAGAACATGGTATTTCTGATCTGCTTTTTCCATGACTACTGGCTCTAATTTCCCAAGCCAGGTCAACAATGTCAGGGATAATACAAATGGCAGCCTTCCCTTTTCCTCTTCTCTCCAGTGGATTAAAGACATGCTGTGTCTTCTCTTGAACCAGATCCAAACAACTTCTCATTCTATTAACTTCTGAAACTGCCAGTAGTCTTCAGGCAGTGACACTGATAAAGTAGTGATATTATCAAAATGAAAAATGGGTATTTCTCTGCTTTCCTACCTTTACAATCTTCTCCAGCTGGTCTAGAAAACTTACCATGAATACTGACTGGCAAACAAGTGGTTTTGGAGAAAGAGAAGGAGGAAGAAAACTAGTCCTCATCAGTGTATCAGTGCTACACAAGGATTAAAGCTGAAAAAAAGCTGTCTGTGAAGCTCTCCCAATAGGTGTGAAGAATCTCTGAAGAGAACTTGCTGTTGAGTCACAGGAAAAAAAAAAAACAAGAACTCAAAAAAGCTGGAGATTTCATGTCTGTAAACTGTCCTGCCGAGCCTCTAAACATCCCCACAGATATCATACAACTTCAATAGCTCTGTCACTGCAGTCTAGAACCATTGGACCCAAAACCCCTTCCAAGGAACACAGTTATAACTTACAGCACCAGTAAAAGAGCAAGAGAAAAATTCTTGCATGCCAAAGGGAGGTTTTAATCTCCTGAGCACAAAGTTAACCCAGTTAGTTTCTAAGGAAGGAAGGAAGAACACAGTCACGGTCTCTATCTGCCTCTTTATTGCTGCAGGAGGTTGGCTGGCTGCGCTTCATATAAAGGACGTACTGGAGTTTGAAAAACTGTCAAAGAAGTGGTTGCATTGCATTTGCCTGCCTTGATGATATGATGTACTGTTGTACATTCTGACCTATGCTTACTTTGACTTTTTTGGTCAGCTCATTATTTCCTTCTCTGAGCAAGAATAAGACATCTTAACTTTCCAATAGCCCCAGTGGCATTCTGGCAAAAGCAATTCATTCCCCTCCATTCAGAAGAATCACTACCGCTACATATTCAATAATCCAGACACTCCTGTTCAGTTTATGCATAGGGCCAGGTTCTCTCCTGTGTGACATGTATCTAGCAAAGGAGGAACACAGCATGAGCCTTTACAGGTCTCCGATTCTCCTTTGTGTTTTCTAACCTAGACTCAGCCTGGAGACTGGCTCATCAACAGCAGTTGGAAATGGCTGTTAACTAGCAATAAGTAGATCTGAGAGTGTTCCAGCTGTGGCTTCATCTCTGACCTTTTCCATCTCTGATTTGCAGTCTATTCTAAGTCACAGTGATATGAAGATGTGTGGAACAACGGTATTATTTCCTCATAGGAACATCCCCATGCAATGAGAATCCCCATCTGGGAAGGCCAAGGCAACTTCCATAATATTTGCATCACGCTAGCAGCACAAGGGAGATCAGAGGAAGGCTGCAAAGCTGGCCCATTGCTGATAATAAACACTAACTCCTACTTTAAATGTTAAGTGGAATTCAGTTAAGTCATCTTAAATGATTCTAAATATTGAAGTTGGAAAGGTAGTGACAGCAAATACTGGGAACTTTCTCTTTTATTAAAATACAGAAAGAGAAACCCCCACACTATCCACCCAAAACACTGGCTCTTAGAAAAATAATTTTTAAATATATGGAATTGTTGCTTTAGAACACATTTGTGAGGGTAGTCCCAGTGATCAGTAAAGTAAAAGAAACAACAAAATCAACTAGAAATGCTGATGTCACCTTAATATGTAGGCTGCAATAAACAAAACGTGGGAAGCCTCAAATCAAGCTGCTGCAGCGCCTTTAATTATCCCTACTGTGTTTACAACCTCTATCAAGGGGTCATAAAGTGGAGGGAGGAGCTCACAAACCTCATGCATGGGAATATTCAAGCATAGCAGGTGACATCAGGCCAGCATATCTGCTCTAACAAAGATTTTTTTTTTAAATTATTATTAGTTTCTGTTTGTGTTTGCTATATGCAGCTTCTGCTGCTCTATTTTGGGTAAATAATGTGCTTCTGATTTACCATTTTACTCTGCCCCATTACTCACCTGAGGTGCTTCATACCTATTAGTTTTCTGACTGGTTTGGAAACAAAAGGTTTAAGTTTTAGATACTGAAATTATTTCTTCCCGTGAATGTCACAGGAATCTAGTTCCATATAATTTAATTTTTTCCTCTCTCCCAAAGTCAGATTAAAACATGGCAAATTATATTCTCTGTGCTTCTAATTCCTCCCACAAGGACGATATTATGGTAACATATCTAAGAGAAGCTTCAAGAAGTGTTTGTTTTGTCGTGCTGTGTTTGCTACCAAAGACAGCTGCTTTCTCTGTCCCTGAGAGGATTGCTTGGGGTTAACAAGCAAAGCCAAATAAGAGAGGATTAGGAAGCTACTTGTAGTGGTAGGCTAACACACAGAAGCAGACCTTTCCATGTGGAATAGGCACTCCTCACTCCTAGACACACTGTTTAAGGCACTGCCTCAGCTTTCAACCTTAGGAAAAGTCAGAGGTCACATAATTAATGTGCAAGCACTGAATAAAGAGTGGACATTCCTCAAACCTTATCTTATTTTAAAGAGATATTCTGTGCCAAGCTCCTAGTACAAGAAACTAATGCTATGGCTCCTTAGGGCACAGACACTGCATAAATGGCAGCAATCCATTTCTACACTCTGCCTAAAAATCCACCTAAAATTCAGATGCAGAGGAACAGCTAGAAGCGAAGGGGAAGTTTCATGTTCATGTCCATTCCACTGCTGGCTTTTCTGCTGAACAAACAAACAAGTCTGCCAATGGCAGTGGGATTTGATTTTATTTTTTCAAAGTGCATTTCTTGGCTGAAAACTCCGTGGGCTTTACCAACACTTTTTATGCAGGCCAGTAAATGCCTTCAAAGACAACAACTCTGATTCTCATGAGAGTATGTCTATACTAAATAACGCAGTGCTATGTGGCGATATCTGAGCCAGCTTGAGTATGCCCACAAGTATTATAGCTGAATTAACCTGGGTAGACTGCTGTGATAACTGCCTCCTGTACACAAGGTAGCTTATTTAGAGCTTGCTTTGTTATCTCAATGTGGCATAGCACTGTGCAGGAAGACAATATAAACAATTATGGTGAAGTCTATTTAGACCTTAGGGGCAATGTAAAAGTACCTCAAGGTGGGCAGAAGGGCCCCCTTCAGAGTTATTCACTGTGCAAAGAACTCCCTTTGGCAATGCAGAATTGACAAAAGGATCGTGTCAGCCCTTCCTTTCCAGAACAAGGAGCAGGGTGAGAGCCTGGGAGCAGCAGAAATTAGAGCAGCTCCAGGCTGTTATGCTTACACTGGTGCCTGAGAAGGGCTCTTCACGGGCTCAAAGTGCTAGAAATACAGAGGTAGATAAGGGAAACTTCTGCTCCAAACACAGATAAAGAAATTCCTCAGCCACCAGTTGCCAGGTCTAGATTTGGCACAGCAGTCTAAGGGGAGAGACTCTGGCTGTGCTTCAGGAAAGCAAGCAAACACAAACAGCTACACCACCAGCTGCTATCTAAATCCACTCACCTGCCACCTTCTCTGATCCTCACCTACTTTTCACTGCATGATCACCTAGCTGTTATTTTGATTCTTGATTTTTTTTTCAGATGAGTTATTATTTGTATTACTACACAAACCAAAGAGAAATCTAGAAGTAGTTTGCAAAGAATTTGTGTTCATTAATAAAGTCATGCACAGGGATCACTCATCAAGCTAAATACACACTTGTTAAAACCATCAATTCTTTTAATGCCTTTTCCTAAAAGTTATTTGACATTTATTTTTAATAATTCACCAGAATTCTCATTTTTGCCCTGATACAGCATGTTGCAAACTCTAACAGGCATAAAGATCCAGGACACATCCAAAACATTCACTTAAAATAGGAAGTTGTAATTTTAAAGTAAGCTTGTGCCAAACCTTCTCCCTTACAGTAACTTTCAGATAAAACTTCCACACTGCTAATTTAAGACCATGCAGGCAAAAATTATTTGTACCTACACAGAAAGCCCTGCAATAGAGGAAAAACCTCATCCAGGCAGCAAACCCCAGCTGTGGGTCAGCAGAGCTGTAAAACCTTCTTGAAGAAGGGAATCCCTAGAGGTAGGACCATGCAGAATTCAAAGGGATGATGACAGTAGCTTGCTTTGAGTTGCTTCAAAAATTTTACTTCTACCCTAGTGAGAGAGCATCCCAAATGAAAGAAACAAAATAACAAAGATGTTTGGAACCTAATTTCACTTTCTGAAACTGTGCATTAGATGATTCATTACAAGACCTCTACCACTCAGTAACCCTTTCATTTTTAACACAATTTATTCTAAACTGCAGCTAAATCATCAACCTTCCATAAAACCTTCTCTCTCTCGGCCTACTGTACTACCAACCCTAGTCAGTCTTTCCCCCCAGCTTCCATCCCTAGTGCCCAAGTACCAAAAAGAATGAGGGAAAGGACTATTTACGCAGCCCAGTTTTTCTCTCCTTGACGCATGTTTCTCAAAAAAGATCCCCCATAACTCTGTCATGATTTCAAATTAATCGAACATGGACTCTGCCCAAATTTTTAACCTGCAAAATGGAACAGGCCTGTCTTAGCATTAGGCTTAATTTGGGATTCTACTACTCAGTGTAATTACACCACAAGCAGGAAATCCCTCGGAAAGCCCGATAAACTTTGAGGAACAGAGCTAACCACTAAGCCAACGGTTCAGACTGAGCACTCAGACTCTCTGGAGTCCAGACCAAAGAGGATACCAGTCTGTAAGAGAAACTGTCTTTGGGAGCATAGCGCTTCCATAATTGTGACTCTAAGTTAGTCTATAAAAAAGAAAAAAACTAAAAGACAAGCTTTCATGTGAGCTTATGGATACATGCTGCCGAATCCTTTAATAAAGTAGTCACAATAGAGTAGATATGTGCAGAATCAGGGTTGACTGTACCCTTCAGCATGCACCCTTTCAAGCAAAGTATGGGTCAACTCTGAGTTTTATTGACTATATCTAAAAAAAAAAAACCCACCAAACCTTGGGGAAAGGGATATTGTCCACCTTTTTGAGGGATTTTATTTCCTTCAGTCCAATACCATTTATTATTCTTCATGCCCATATCATTTATTACTCTTCCTAGAAAACATTTTTTTAAAGTGCAATTAAAATAAAAGGTTTTACTTGGGAGGTGCAGAAAGAGAGAGGAAGACAATTCCCCCCACCTCCTTGAAAACTGAATTCTATTACATACTGCCAGCTACTTTGTAGTCCAGATTTTTTGCATGCTATTATTTTTGTAAGAAACATGATACTTCGGCCTCTATACATCCTGAAGGGTTTTGTATGCATAAACCTAAATGATACAAATCCTGTACCATAAATGGCAAGCTAGGCAACAAAATATGGTATACCAGAAACCAATACAAAAATATTATTTAGAAGATACACTCTTCAAGCATGACTCGAGTAGTTTAACAGCTGTAATAGTAAAAAGGATTCCAGGCATAAGCCATATTAACTCTCCCTAACCATCAGATCTAATGTCTATACTACAATTTCTTTGCAATGTGAAAGAAAAAAAGTCCTCTATACGGTTGCTTCATGACAAATCACATGCCTTGTGAAGCTTCATGTTAGAAACCCTTTTAACTTCCAAAAAGTCCTCTTTTGTAGGTCATGCTCTCATTATCTTGCTCTGGGATCTGGTCTGATTAAATTATAGGAAATTACTAATACTTCACTTTGAACAGCCAGCTCCTCCTGGCTCTTCTACTTTTTTTTTTCCTCTAAACTTAATTCCTCCTACTCCTGCCTTCTTACATATGAAGACGACAACAACCACTCTATTACAAAGATTAAGTCATACTCCTTCTTCATCCGTTTAAAATTTAAAAGTAAAAATGCATTCTGTCTGCATGTTCTTACATTTCCCATTCTACTGCTCTACCTGCAGGTCTTCCTGTTTGGCCAACTAAAAAATTTGTTGTTTTGTTCTATGATCTTTTCCACTCCTGCCCCCTCTAAAATCTAATTTATAATATCCTAAAGACTTAAATAGCTTAACGAGCACAATGCTGACTCTTTGGTAGTCCAATTTATACTCCAGTGTGATTTATTCGTATTTTGTACTATCAAACAACACTAAGACATAGCCTACCATTGAATGGCTTTAGACATTGATCAGTGAATGATTTTATACAAGTGACTTAGTTTGCATAATGAAAAAATAATTAGGGTACAAGTTTAAAGAGACAGAGACTTCACATCAAAAAGAGTCCCCATAAAGGGAGAAAGTATTTCTGAAATGTAGTCTATGATGACTTCGCTATTATGAGAGGGACAAAATGAGAACAGTGTTTTTCAGGTGGAGTAATGCGGACGCTACTCCATCCACCAAAAGGCTGCTGTTCATTCGAGAGGTGCATTACAGTACCACCAGGACAACTATGATGATAGCAATGAAATTATTAACCTAATCATACTAAGAATAATAATTTTCCCTACATGGATCCTCTTGTCAACAATGAGCTACATCATGATCCCTGCAGCGGTGAGAGGTTAAAAATAGTAAATAGAAAATATGTTAAAAGCTTCCCCTTGTACATGCAATATCTGCTAGTAAGGTAATAAACACTATTAAAAGATTCCCATTCCTGGCAAAAGCCTTTTGTCTTGGAGGCAACTCTCAAACGCCGAATGATAGTAAAGGCTTTTCTGACATTGGGAAGTCTTTTGAAAAACCCATCCAACACATCCTCTCTTGCTATCAGAAAGTATCAAATGAAGCAAGCGGCAAAAATCAGAAAGAAGGAAGCTCTAAATCACTGTTAATTTACTTGTTTGACAGTATTTTCTTTACACTCCGATGATATAACCCAGCAATAAAAAGCAACATAATAAAAAGCTTCACAGAGTTTAAGGGTTTTTTTACTGTATATAAACAGATGAACACATCAAGACAGTACCTGGAATATCTAAGATTATACCTGACCATGAACGCAACAAGAGTTACGCCCCCTCATTATCACATATCTAGTTTTGATAGTGAAACTAATACTATGTTAATTCTGCATCTCCTTCTTTAACAAAATAAATCCAACAGAAAATATCACTGCAGTTTGTCCTACATTAAACCCATCCTTCAGGAAGTAGCAGCAGTTCAAACTTCTCAATGTAGCATCTAATTCTGCCTGATAGTCTATAACAAATACAAGCTTTGTATAAATGGTATTGTGGCATTCATTCACAAACTGCATCGCTTACAAGCCTCCGAGACAGAATCAAACCCCAAGGAGTATTGATCGCTACACTTAAGGCAACGTAGTGGTCTACATCTTAAACATTTACTTGAGTGCCTCAAAACTTCCTAAAACTTCTACTTTTTGGGCTGAACTCTTCCAAGTCACGTTTGTGCAGTTCAGAGGAAACAGACTTTCAGGAATTTCCAGAAAAGAAAATAATAGTGTGAGGTAGAATGGAAAGTAAGGCAACAAGGAGAAGAAAATTAAGAGCAAAATTGTATTTACATATACATTTTTAAAGATTCTGCTGCTAACTTAGGAGATGAGGAAAAAATATGTGCTGAAGTAGCTGAAGGGGAAAAAAAAAACCCTAATGTGTGCACGTACACAAACACACTAAGAAATAAGTAAAATTCCTTTAAACATTCTAGTGAAAATGAATTGACTTGTCTGAGTTAGTTGCACCCAAAAGTAATCGTAAGACACATGTGCACTGAGCAAATTTTTAACTCATGGACCTAACTGTCATTGTAAACTGACTCTACACTGCGGTAGTATTTAGTTGGGGTATGAATGAGCCATTATCTATCCAGGAACTCCTAGAGTCCTTTCCTCATCCACTTGTATCTTAAATTAAAAAGGATGCACTTTCTCTTGTATTTCACAGAGTGTTAGTGAAGACATTCTGCTGGCATCTGTGACTAAACGGTTCCCAAAAACTGACTTTTTACACGCAGAAACTCTGGTTAGAATACACGTTAAAATGGGAGTCTCAAAGGGCCTATCCACCTGACTGAACCCAGAAGCTCGTCCTGCTTTGAGCAGGGGGCTAGGCCAGACAACCACTGAAAGACCCTTCCAAACTAAATAATGTTGCAAAACTTCAGAGACTGAAAGCTCAACCTTAACTCTGCCCTTTTAAGCAGATGCCATCAAAACACAGTATTACTGCATCTAATCGTTATCAATCTGCTTTCCCTTCAACCACTGAAGCGTCAGTATTTAGCAACTCCCTTGAAACTAAATTTAATTCTGGACCAGCCTGAGACATCTCTAAACAAACTCTTGTACAGAAAACTTCTTCACCATAGAGTGTGTTTTGGCAGCACAGTCTTCTCTTGTGAAATTACCTCTAAATTTACATAAGGGCTGTCCAATGAAGTCAATGGACAGAAGTATAAAATCAGAGTCCCGGTCAGCAGCAGCCACACGCCGTCACTTCAAGCAGCATGGCAGCGTTCTTCAGGTGCATTACATGGCACACAACAATTTATAAGAAATTAATTAAGGCCTAGAGATCCTGAGAACACAGCTTCCTACTCGAGCTATACTTGAGTTCATCACACATTTGCTCAGTTACACAGAATAATTTACCAGTGGTAGAACGTATCAAGACCGTACTATTTAATTCCCAAACAATTGCAACAGAATCCAAAATATCAAGAGAGGTTCAGTAAGATGCTACTTCATTTAGAGCACATTCATGCACCGGCAGCAACCTGTGACATCACTCGGGAGTGGATGATAGCCTAATACCCACTGTGGGGCAGAGTTAAGGTGAGCATGGTACTAGCCATCTTCTTTCTAGATGTACATGGTGCACTTTACATTCTCCTGCCATCATTAATATTTCAAAATGAACTACACACACTGTTCCTCTAAGAAATGTATTTGCTAAAACCAGCAGGAATTGTAGAATAAAAATGTATTTTACACTGAGTACCCATTAAAGCAACATGTTGCTAAAAAAAAAATAAATCACTATTTATAGCATTTGCACACAGAATGCAATGGATTCCAGGGCATTTTCTGAATCTGCAGGACTGCAGGCTAGAACAGTATTCCTGTAATTCTTCCCGAATTATCTGATTTATTATTATTATTGTTATTTATTGTCAAATAATAGCTTTTGATCCAGTGCAATCTAGCTGTAAAAGAAATTAAAATAAATAAAGCCCATTAAAAAGTAACATTCGTGCGGGACATGCAGCATGTGCGTGCTTCACACATCAGGGAAAAAAAACCAACAAACCACACCTCCCATGTATTGAACCAAAAAATTAATGCAAAAGAACCACAAATTAGGCCGTGCATTTAACAAAAATAAAAATAAAAAAACAAACACCAAAAAGCCCCAAACCCAAACAACACAGGCAGAACTCGTTTTGCACAATGAAGGCGATTGTTCCCCGGCCCGGAGAAAGCCGTGCCCTCCCCCGGCGCGGAAGGGCTGCGGGCACGCTGCGAGCAGATGTGC